>NW_021853570.1:2139025-2149830 GCF_003651465.1 Formica exsecta
ATTGTAATCGGTGACTTTCGGAAATCTTAATAACCCATACTGCAATACAATTCTTTCTCTCTGATAAAAAACGAAATATACTAACAATAAGTACAAAGAGACTTTACTCTTTTTAAAGAAATCACGATATTATCGTTTTATTGATTGAGGTTGAAATGGAGGGAATTTGATTTGTGTACAGTGATAGACAGATGATCATATCTTATGATGCATTTAAGTGTAATTGTGCAGAATCATCTTTAGTTAGATCTCTTACGTCAGGTTCAAAGTTTTACTATACATATACATACATACGATCGCAATGTATGATCTGATCTGCAATCTTAACAGATAATCCAGAAAAACTGGAAAAAATAGAAAAACCGAGATCTAGATTGAATTTTGACTGACAATCTCTATAATTCCGATAATAGTATTGAACTAGTTCTAAGAGGCAATTCGAGGTAAACATCTATATATTTTCCGTTGTAATATGTTTCTCGGCATGCAAGCCACGCCAAGATTTCCTTGTATCCTTGAAACAAGATTGTAAAGACTAATATATATCGCGCAATTTTGTGCTTTTATGTTTATTTTCTAAATGGCATTTTATTATTATAGCTATTTATTATAATTATTATATTACTGTAAAATTATTGTATATATCTCTCTATATATAAATATATAAAATTATACTAATATATTATAATTATTATTACAATTACATCTTATAAATTACTATGAAATTACATATTTATTAATGTAGTGACTTCAGAATTTATTAAAATACCGGTTTCCAATGTTAAGTAAAATATGGGGATTTTATATGGAGCTATGAATCTTCTGCAAAAAAAAATTTAAAGACACCAAGATATTACGAAATAATTTAAGCACTAGACACCTTGAATAAAACTAGAATTTGTATTAATTAAATCTTCTTCTCTTCTTCAGTGAGACCAATTAAATTTTTTTTAATCGACGACTTTTTTTCAGTTTTTCTCATATTCCGCAATAATTTAAAGAAACAGAGAGACTAAAAAATATTCTTGAAAGAATCATAGTAAATTAAACCGTAATTTGATCAGTTCCAATATTTTTCTTTAATCTAGTAGTCGAAATTAAAACTACAACAACCGTTAAATGTCTTTTTCGTAACTGTAACTAAACTGTAATTTTATTTTGTCATGTCAGCAGAAATGCAGTCGAATCAGCAGTGAAAGATCATCAAAAATATCAAATGTTTTTTTCCATAGATAATAAATTTTTCAATAATCTTCAGGTCTTTAAATTACCTGCATTACTCTCTACAAACTTTATACATAAAAAAAAATTACTTTACTTGTAATATACACAATTACAATGCATACAATTTAAATAAACTGTAATATATTAATTTCCAAGTTCGTGTTGAGATCGTATCATATCTTCATGAAATTTTAATAAAAATTTAATGAGCGCTAGAAAATTAAAACAGAAAAATGATATATTAGATCTCAAAGATTCGCCCAAAAATAACAATAAAAAGTATACTTTGAAAATCAATAAAAGATAAAATAAAGATGCAAGGCACTTTAAGCTTCTTGTTTTTATCATAACACAACTTCTTATTTTATGATAACACAAATTAAATTTTAAAACACGATTAATATTACTGAAGATGCAGCTTGGCTATCTTGATACACTAGTTTGAACAATTCTTCAAAATTTGCTTCACGTTATACACAAAAATACATGCGTGAGGAGGAAATGCACTCTTGGCGCGAAACGTTACCCTGTCAGACGCGTAGATCACTGGATCAGCCTGAATCTCCAGGTTCCTCGACAGTTTCGTGAAGGTAGGGAACGCGTGGGAGCAACGATTCCACCGTAATGGTGAATGTAACAACGACGGCGGCAATAGTCAGAACGCTCGAACGGTCAGAACGCTCGACTCGCTTGAACTTGACTGAACGAAACACTGCAACCAACTCGGCAATAAAGTGTGTAGGCAAGGTCGTCGTCTTGTTTGTCATCTTCGTTTTCTTCCTCACTCGAGTGTGTGTGACGCACGAACCTGAACTTTAGTGCCATCACTCGATGATGCATCCATCCATCGATCATATTGAGCTGAACTTGATTTTCCACTCTAGTTTCGATCTCGATCAGGCCACAGATCGCTTTAATTAGGGCATTTTTGGTTTGATAAAAAAAAGAAATTTTATTCTTAAAAATTATAGCAGCGTATATATTATAGCTATAAATCTTTTACTTTCATTGCTCAGAGACAGAAAAAAAATGTAAATCTTTAAACAAAAAAAATTCTTAGAAAAAACTGTTTACTGAAAAATCAAGAAACTCATAAATATATACGACAGTAACCTTTCTATCACAGAGTAACCCATGTTTAATCATATCTTAAAGCGACAATATCTTATCCATTCTAGACACGTGGCATGTGTACACAAACTTCTGAACGTCTCAATATATATAGATATAATCAATACATTTACGTCGAAGAAAACTATAAAAATTATAAAAGATTATAAAAGATTATTAAAAATTATAATTGTACATATGTGGAGTTTACAATTGCATATATTATTTCCAATGCAGAGAAGAATTTCGATAGCATTATAACACTATTATTTAATAATTACTACTTAGTAATTGTTTTGGTACATATACATATAAAGCAAGAAACTCATTTTGAATTGCAAATACTTTATATAATATGAATTTATAATGTTATCAGCATGCTTTTATTTAATCACAATATGTAATTTTGCAATAAATTCTATGAGAAGTAAACATTTCATACAGAAAGGTCAATAAAAGGTTGCTTTAACCTTGTACTGCTTTAATAATATGTTGAAATATTAACGGAAATAAGAATAGTTACACAGTAGTATGGCAATATTAATCACACGTTTTCTCTGATTAATGCGATAACGAATGACTGTATCATAAAAAGGCTCTAAATTAAGTAAATTTGGAAACATTGACTGCATAATCTATACTTAGACAACACATGTCTCCAAAAGATGTATAAAAATAATTTAAAAATGTCTGATCGTCCTTTAGATATTTTTTTATACTGTCTGGATAGTGGAAAAAGAACAAAAACATCCCGATTCTTCAACTCTGTAGATCTTTAATCCGGTTTCTTTTACTACGTTGAGTCAAGGCCACTGCCCTTCCAGCGTTTCTCGCGCATACCAAAATAGCTTTTATGTTTCTTGTCTTCCATAAAATCAACTCAATGCATTCAACTTTTTAGTTAATATGCATTTACTTTTTCTTAGAGTAAATTAGAGTACTTATATTAGTTTTAAATTTATATAATTTAAGACAGAATAGTATGTACAGTTCTTCATATTTCTTAATTTTTAATGTGCAATCATAAATCTTGTCTTTTATCAAGAAGTCATCTATTTGTATTTTAATGATACTTGGAAACGCGATGAGGTAACAAAACATAAAAGTATAAGAAGTACAATGAAACCGAATTATCTCAAGGCTAATCTCCATATTACTTACACGGCATCGTCTTGTCTGTAAATTAATTCGCGCATGAAGGGTTTTGTTACTCGCATTGAAACTAAGATATACTAGTAAAGAACTGGATTTGTCTGAAAAATTTCGGACTTTAAGACTGTTGCTGACTAACAAGCTACTCGAATATTAGTGTGTTTCTCGTTAAGATACGCTTTACTTTGCAACAAATTACATTGATTATAGTGAAACTCAATCGCATGAAATGTTACATAATATTATATTTATTGTAATGCCTCGTTCATTTATGTTTTAATAAATTATTTTACATATTTTATATAGAGAATAGAACCTATTTCATAGAATTATAATAATAAAGATAAATTATATAAATTCAATATGTGGCATTTGTGAGAAAATCGTAATATAAAATCTCAAGAAAGGTACGTCCGCTCATTGAGTTAAGGTCACATACATGTTACTTGTCATATATTAGTTGCCACTATTTTAACGTTATATTTCATATGGCGAAAAAAACCACGATATTAAAGCGAAAAAATCATGAATTATATTTTATTTATGCGCATATTATTGCCTTGGAATTTTACCAAGGAATGAGGTATCCATGTAAATAAAGTATCTATACAGGGTGGCCCTGAACGTTCCAGCCAGACTTTGAGATCTTATAGAAAATTTAATTCTGAACAAAAAATTTCCTATAAACATGGGTCGAAAAATGCTTCCTTAAGAAGTTATCGCTCAAAAACCTCTGAAATCGTGATTATTTTACACATTTTTCCAAATATCATGGAAAATGTGCGTCTTTTAACAAAAAGTACCGAAACAAAAGTTGTAGAAAATTAAATTATCTTTCTTTAAACTAGAATAGCACGTAATAGTAGAAAATGAATAAAGACGTGAAAAAACTAACTGCTCTCAAAATGTCCCCTCCTAGCTTCAATACACTTTCGGCATCGAGTAATGACCGATCTAGTCGCTTTACGGATTTCCTCCTGATTCAACTTTTTGTTAAAAGACGCCGTATGCGCATCTAACAATAAGTAACAAAAGCACTTTTTGTACGTTTGAAACTGGTTATATCAAAATCTATGGAACGTACAACAATCATTTTGATCTCATTTGAAAGATAATTTAATTTTCTACAACTTTTGTTTCGGTACTTTTTGTTAAAAGACGCACATTTTCCATGATATTTGGAAAAATGTGTAAAATAATCACGATTTCAGAGGTTTTTGAGCGATAACTTCTTAAGAAAGCATTTTTCGACCCATGTTTATAGGAAACTTTTTGTTCAGAATTAAATTTCTTATAAGATCTCAAAGTCTGGCTGGTACGTTCGGGGCCACCCTGTATAAACAGGGAAACATTTTTCTTTTAATTTGCTTTGCACACAGTTTAAGATGGCAGTCGAATAAAAATTTCTAAGTGCACTCGCGACGCTAAGTAATACGTAATTAGGCAGCGTAAAATCATATACCGGGCGAGAAATCTGCAATTAAAATTGTAAAAATCACAGAAGTGAAACAAGGATAGAACACTTGGCAATGTGATTTATTACACGATAAGTACAATCCCGTTGAAAATTGATAAAAAAATATGGTGATTCGTATATTGCCGAGTGCTGATCGAGGCCGATGTTATTAATTATATAAGCAGCAATTCGACGATAATGACTCGTATCTCTGACCGCGCATTTGATATGTCTGGTTTACTTTCTAAAAGAACGCTATTCCTTTTAATGTGTCCCACGTCAGTCATTGACCTTTTTATAACTGTAGGATTGTAGTTATATTATTCAACAACATCGTGAAAAAATCAAAAATGTCCATTATCAAAAATCATCAATTTTTTAAGATGTGTATAAAATCTATCTTACAAGATATATTTTATAATAATTATAATTTGAAAGAAAGTTCACGGAAATACTAAGTTGCATTAAACGAACTTAAAACCAAAATAAAGAATAGCTTATATATAATAAAAAATAAAATTAATTGTATAAAAATATTTATTAATCTAATGATAAATTATTACTCTATAAAATTCATCTTGTTTTAACGATTATGTAAAGTCTGTATCTAATAAATAAATATAAGCATTTTCACTTTATACAATTCCTCTAAGCTAAGCTTACTCTAAATCTAATTATAAATTCATTACATCCTTTTCTCTTTGTTTTCGATCGACATCCGCTAAAAAATCTAGTATCAAGCGCATTACGCTTTCCGGAACAATTCTGAAAAAGAAACGAAATTAAAAAAGGCATATCATCGTGTAAAATTTCTATCAGAGATAATTATTTATAAATTAATTGCAAAGCTATGCAAAAAAAAATATTATTAAATAATTGTCGGAAGCAATGCGCATATTAAAAAGAAATTATTTTTTATACATTCGGCGCAATTTTATATATCTATTTTATCTATACCTATTAATCGCGTTCAATGAAAGGAGACACCGCGGTATTGAGTACTCTGTGTAATTTCTTTGAATTGCTTTAATTATCTCTCGGGCAGCATATTCTGGCGTCACGACGCTGAAGATATAAGGAAATCTGCAATTAATTCTGGATTAAAGTTTCTTTCTAATTCACCACATAAGAACAGAAGTAATTTAACGAAGCGGGCACAAGAAAATGTTATTGTAATAAAAAAAATATAAATCATATATATTGCAAATATATTCATTAAGAAAATCATTCTTCGTATAGTAATTTCTTTGTCAACTTTCCGCGAAGTAATCAAGTCACTATAATCGATATCGTTATATAACCGCTTGATAATTTTGTAGTATGTAATGAAACTTAAATTTATACAAGTACAAAGTATTTTTAAGTTCTTTTTTCTCTGTAAAATTATAATATAATAAAATTCCATTATATATAAATAACATCAAATATTTCCCCTTAAAATTTTAATTTCATGATCTTAAAAGAACAAAAGCTAAAAATCGTCGGATATAGTGAAGTATAGAATAGTATATAATTTTTTAAATTAAATTTTAAATTTTTACGACTCGGTTTCACTTAGCGTATGTTAATCAATTATATCTTGCGCGCATTTAGACTACGTTAAGATTGATAAAGCGACGCGGTTCGGGCGCAAATTATCACGCTTGTGCATCGACATAAACGCAATGCGGAAGCATCGACACGAAATCAGACACTGTCTATTAGAAAGTACTCGACCAATTAATAACGCGTTGAGTACAACCGTGTGGTGCAATAAATGATATATTGCAATTGCGTCGTATCATATCTCTACGCACACGTCTTCCACTAAAACATCTTACAAAACGTAGCATTTATTATTGCCGGTGACTCAAAATGCGTTTTCACCTATATTTGGGATCCTTCGCTAATCCGGTGTCCACGTAAAACGGATAAATCGTCGTGAAATGAATGTTAGATTTTCTCTCGTCTAATCGCACTTCCTCGTGTAGGGCCTCCATAAGACCTAAGAAAATCAAATTCATGGAAAATATACCGCGAACGAAATATCATATATGCGAGATACCTCTCACGGCAAACTTTGATGAGCAATATGCCACTTTTTGCGACACCCCGTACATGCCGCACATGCTACTTATCGCTACTATGTGACCGCTATTTTTCTGCAGCATCATAGGCAGAAATGCCTCTATCGTCTATTTGAAACAAAAATCATTATAAAACATTTTACACACATTTTGAGAAAAGAAAGATATTTTATTAATTTTGAGAAAAAAATGTACTATTCCAATAATTTAAAAATACTAACAGGAATTATTTAAATTGATTGAACTCGAAGGGAGATTGTAAATAAATGTATTACCATTATTAAAAAATAGATGCATACCCAGAAATGTGAAAGCACATTAACGTTGAATGTTTTCTCCACATCATCCGGATCAAAACTTAGATATGGCTTATGATATAACACAGCCGCATTGTTAATGAGTATCGTCACATCCGGCACGCCAATTTTTCTCATCAACCGCACCGTCTCTCGCACTTCCAATCTCTGTGAGACGTCGACCACAAAACCGTAAACCTAAAGACTCCCATATCTTAGCTATGCGTTTCATGATTAAAAATGCTCGTGTGATACATTGTCTCTCTTGCCCATAAAAAAAAAACATTTAAAAATAAAAGTATAGAGGATATAACAAAGTAGAATATATGATACTACTTAATATAACGTAATAATATTATATTATATTAAGTTAATTATTAATATGATATTTTTATTATATTGCATAAATAATTAAAATATAATAAGCATTTAAATATATACTTCTCCGCCATTTTTCGACACTTCCCTCATCGTTGATCGATTGTTATCAACATCATTGTCCCAACAAATTATTATACAACCCATCGATGACAATTGGATGGCTAACTCGCGGCCGATACCGTGACCGGCTCCAGTGATCTAATTTCAGTGTTCAAATAATATCATTTCCGTGTATATATATATATAGTGCATAAAGTCATTGCAATCACTTCTGCTCGTTTCGAAAAGGGAAACTTACGAGAACGGTTTCACCTAGTAAACGTTTCATGGAACGTGGTACAATCATTCTGAAAGTTGCAATTATCATCGCCAAGCTTATTTTTGCTGATAGAAGAGATAGATCCAGAAATAGCCGGTGCAATTTAATGTCTTTGAAGATACGTTGAATACTCTTCATCTTGAAATAGATGTTAAAAATGTATCCTGTCAAACATAAATGTGATAATAAATAAAAATAAAATTCTTCAGTTTTATTCTGTTACAGAATATCCAAACATGACGCCTCTTTACAATTGTAACTTTTTCACGCTCACACAACCACGTTATTAACCATCATTATAATTTTTATTACATAAATCTAATTTCATATTTAACTGCACAGCAAAAAGTAAAAAGAATCATTTCCAAAGTAGTAAAATTTAGATTGAGATTATTGCGATCTCTTAAAGAATGTTAGAAAGTATAAAACTAAGTGAATAGAAATGGGAGAAAATAAAAGAAAAATATCCGCACGTAAATATTCTGGTGAACGCCCTGTGATTTCGTGACGTAATCCTTAGCAAACCGTAATATTCACCGAGCACTTTCCTTCCTACTCGCGAAACGTTGTCAGTGCGGCAGCCAGTTTATTTAAGGATCCGGAAATTTGTCAAACGCTATTTTAACAGGATAACTATGTCATCTGTCATCTGACAGTTTGTAGCCATGACATTTATATGCGAATTTATAATGCCGATCGTAGACACCTAAGAATCTGCCGTTCTTCTTTTCTTTTCTCCCCGAAAAATTTCGGCTATATTAAATTTTAAAAAATGAAACTCTAATAACATATTATGTGTATCACGCTTTTTTACTTAAAAAAAAAAAAAAAAAATTTTCTTGAAAATATTTTATTTAACTTTTATCTAAATAAAATATGTAGATAAAATACTAATTTTGTTATACTAATCTTGTAATATTAATCAAAAAATTTGCTTGAATATATTTTATTTAAATATCTAAAAAATAAGTTTAATAAAAAAATATACAAGTCTTGCTGATAATTTAAATGGCAAAAAAACAGCGTCTGCTCTGCTGCGACGTAAATTTCCGATTGATATCGTGTTCTTTGTTTTATCTTGCAGAAAACTTTCGATCCTTTCAAAGGAGCGGTTGTCAAGAAACGTTTAGTTTTTAACGCGGAAAATGTACCCCTGCTTTCTCTATCTCCGTGCTAAATAGAGTGTGAAATTGAACCTCTCCTCTCGCGATTTATAATCAAGTAAACATTTGATCAGGAGACTAAAAACAAGATGTTGAGAATAAGAAAAATTGTCGGGCATCCGAAATTACAAAGATTCTGGACGAGATGGCGGATTCTTATGTGGAAAGCCGTACTTATGCGGCTGCATAATCCAATAACCACTGCACTGGAAATTATTATAGCCATTATCTTCTCGCTACAAATGCGTTTGATATTTGAACCGCATGCTCTTTATTCGCAGGTAGTTGAAGTAGTATTGGCAAAATTGTGTATCACAAATTGAATTTATTACGTAATTCTGTTATATAACTCAATTATCTTTCATGATATTTATTGATATTACATCTAATATTATGCTTCTCGACATTTTAGTTCTAATCTTTCAGATAATATCAAAATTATGCAAAATAGTTTACAAAACATTAATTTTATTAGATATAAAATTGCATAAATAAGTAATAAATAATAATTAATTAATTAAATCAATAAAAAATATATTCATATATTTTTGCTAAATATTTAAAAATTACAACTAAAGCTGCTTTTTAATTATATACATACAATTATCTAAATTATAAATAATCTAACATTTTTTATATATAATACATGTGTGATATTTCCTATACATTTATTTATACAAAGGATTTGGATCGATACAATCGAGATGATATTCTGGCGAAATTGCCGAATGACGTGAACTGCTGGTATGCACCAAAAAATGCATTTATAGACGAGTTGATGTCGAAAGCCGCAAAAATGCTTCGTACGAATGGTAAGATTATCTCGAAGATATTTAAAACGAGAAATAGAATAAAAACTACATGTTGCATATCAGTTCAAGCAGCCGATAGCGAGATCAATCTCGTGAATTTGCGTTACACGAAAAATGACACTTCCAAGGTACTATGGGCGATCTTTGAGATCGAGAAACTTGCATCTGGTAAACCAAAAGTTTTAAAATATAAAATACGCTCGTCGGAAATAGGAGAGAATCGAATAATTATGATGCACGAGAAAGAACCTGCCCATAAAGGTGTTTATCAAATATATTTTTTGATAAATAGACGTTAGATTGTAGCTTGATATTTTAAATTTCAAATTAACTCAAGATCTTTGAAATTCTATTCCCGAGGAATTTTGCGTTTAAAAAATATTTTTCACAATCTTGTAAATCATCTCTTAATTAGTAGTGTAATTATTGCAGTAATCCATAAATGTGATAGAATCTTATTTATATTGACTTTAATCTTAAGGACGTACCGTAGTAAAAAATGTAAATTATTTTTGTCAATGTTTATGGTTGAAGATCCGTACGTGTTAAGTGGTTTTATGGCTCTACAAATTGCAATTGAGAAATCCTTCGTCGAAATGTGGACGAATCCGACACTACCGAAGATCGCTGACGATGTAAATTCTCTTGAAAATACTAATACAAAATTTTAGCAATATAGTAAAGATTATTTTAAGCAAGAAAATGTAGTGAAATTAAAACGATCAACAAAAGTAGACGTTTTCCACAGTTGACTATCGGCCGATTTCCGTTTTACAAAATGGATTTTTTACTTCTACCGTCTGTCATTCGACCTAACATAAGTATA
>NW_021853570.1:2150811-2167275 GCF_003651465.1 Formica exsecta
TTTATTTATACAAAGGATTTGGATCGATACAATCGAGATGATATTCTGGCGAAATTGCCGAATGACGTGAACTGCTGGTATGCACCAAAAAATGCATTTATAGACGAGTTGATGTCGAAAGCCGCAAAAATGCTTCGTACGAATGGTAAGATTATCTCGAAGATATTTAAAACGAGAAATAGAATAAAAACTACATGTTGCATATCAGTTCAAGCAGCCGATAGCGAGATCAATCTCGTGAATTTGCGTTACACGAAAAATGACACTTCCAAGGTACTATGGGCGATCTTTGAGATCGAGAAACTTGCATCTGGTAAACCAAAAGTTTTAAAATATAAAATACGCTCGTCGGAAATAGGAGAGAATCGAATAATCATGATGCACGAGAAAGAACCTGCCCATAAAGGTGTTTATCAAATATATTTTTTGATAAATAGACGTTAGATTGTAGCTTGATATTTTAAATTTCAAATTAACTCAAGATCTTTGAAATTCTATTCCCGAGGAATTTTGCGTTTAAAAAATATTTTTCACAATCTTGTAAATCATCTCTTAATTAGTAGTGTAATTATTGCAGTAATCCATAAATGTGATAGAAATCTTATTTATATTGACTTTAATCTTAAGGACGTACCATAGTAAAAAATGTAAATTATTTATGTCAATGTTTATGGTTGAAGATCCGTACGTGTTAAGTGGTTTTATGGCTCTACAAATTGCAATTGAGAAATCCTTCGTCGAAATGTGGACGAATCCGACACTACCGAAGATCGCTGACGATGTAAATTCTCTTGAAAATACTAATACAAAATTTTAGCAATATAGTAAAGATTATTTTAAGCAAGAAAATGTAGTGAAATTAAAACGATCAACAAAAGTAGACGTTTTCCACAGTTGACTATCGGCCGATTTCCGTTTTACAAAATGGATTTTTTACTTCTACCGTCTGTCATTCGACCTAACATAAGTATAATCTATTACATGATGGTCATCGCCTTTCTGCCGCTATCAGTAGCAACATTAAGAAAAGCGCTCCATGATAAAGAAACTGGATTCAGAGTAAAAATTTTTTGTTACATCTTTTAATATTTATTATTATTTGCCAATTAATTTAAATAAATATACAGAATATCGCGATAATAATTTCTTTACATTTCCACTATAATTTGGAAGATCAAATATTTTTTTTAGAGTCTTATGAGATTGACAAACATGTCTTTTGCGATGCTGTACGTCGGATGGCTCAATTATCTCATGATCGCCGTGTTACCTGCGACAATCGTATGCACAATCCTGCTGTATCCCGTGTTCTCGGCTACTAATGCATTGGTCACCGCTATCTTTATCATGATGTACAATATCCTTTCGGTGCTCTTCATGTTCACGATTAGCACATTTTTCAATCACTGTAAGTTATTTAAACATATGAACAAAAAAATATCATTATCCTTAAATATAAATGCTTGTCTTTCCTGTGTATGTGTATGTGTGCGTGTGATTACAGATACTTTTCAAGATTTTCTTATATGATTGCGTATATTATTTTATCATAGCTACAAAGGCATTGCTCACGTCAATTCTGTTTTGGATTTTTCTGACACACTTTACCATCGTTCTGGATCAATTTTTGATAGGAGCAACTGTTTTATGGAAAATCGGTTCGCTAATGCTGCCGCATAGTGGTTTGCTATACGGACTTGTAGCCTTCACGACCCGAGCGAATTTCGGTGAGCAAACGTACGCGAGATTATTATAAATTAAGTCAAATGATTTTGTGAGATATTTTATATAAGTGATAAATAATATATATAATTTAACGAAATATATATTATTATCCTTGTTTTTTTCTTGATAGAAAATTATGAAAATGAAGATTTGAAAAATATTTGGCAGAGAATGAAATCGCGCAATTACATGAGTCCCACTTCGTATTTATGGCCGCGATGGTTCTCCGAATTAATTGCGCTACGAGACGTCCACAATATTATCCATGCCAAAGAGAAGATCTCTATCGGAATAATTCTGTTTGCATGGTGTTTGCACATCATCTTCTGGTATCTACTAGCGGTATACTTGGACAATATTAACCCGGGTAAATTTGGCAGCGCGAAACCTTGGTACTATTTATGCAAGGTAAATAAAAGAACTTATAATTTTAATATCATCAAAATTATTACTTGCTTTCTTTTAAATTATATAAGTAATTTTGATATTATTTAGGATAACATTTATGATATTTTAAGAAAATATACTTCTCCATCTGTCTTTTCCTATGCTCCTAGTATATCGTATAAAAACATAACATGAAAGTTAGTTTTATACATAAATTACGAATACACATTATGAATTGTCTAGAAACCTGTTTATGATAATGACGATTTAACGATCCGTGGATCCACTAATTGGTCGGCAGTTGAGTATACGCCGTCATACATAAAGGTACATATAACATCATCTAATTAAATAAAAGACAGAGAGAAGAAAGAGAGTATTGTTCTTAAATTTAAATTTTATTCTACGTTTACATTCTCTTTTCACAAAGCATCAATAATTAGTTATAACTTAACATAATTTAACTGGCTTTTTGTATAATTGATTTACATATACATATAAACAATAGCCATCTATTCGAGTAAGATGTGTTCGCAAGGAATTTGGTAGAATTGGTGAACGCTTTACAGCTATGGACGATGTAACGATCGATTTTTATCATCAAGAATTCAGCGTTATTCTTGGTCACAATGGCGCCGGCAAAAGCTGTTTGTTAAAGACAATTATAGGTAAAATAGATTCTTATAAATATGATAGATGTCCAAGTTTAATATTTGAATACCAACAAAATTGTAATTAAATTGTATGTATAACAGGAATGTACAAACCAACTCATGGTCACGTTTACGTAGAAGGAAGAGATAACGTGGACGAAAGTACCATGGATCCGATTGGTTACTGTCCGCAAGAAAATATATTGATGAATGACTTGACAACAATACAGCATATCTACATATTTGGCATGGTATAAATTTATTTTCATGTTATTAACATTTACAAAAAAAAAAAATGATAAATATGGACAACGCATTAATTTGTTCATCAAATAATATATTCAATCTAAAATGGATATTGATTAAAACGAATTAATTGATCAAAACTTTATTCAATAATTTAATTATTATTTTAGATGAAAGGGATGAATTATATTGATGCTCACAGGGAATCGTTAAAGCTGTTGAAGCAACTTGATTTGGAATCTGTAATAGATACGAAAGCGAAATCTTGTTCCTTTGGTACGCAGAGAAGGATTTGTCTAGCGATGGCGCTTATCGGCAATATTAAGGTACATTATATTTTTTTATAATCATAATTTTAATAAATTATAATACAGATTTATAAGGATTAAATGTTAACATTTGTAAAATAGTTCTGGTAATGGATATATAAATTAAATAGATTAGGTAATTAAAATATAGATTCTGTGTCAGATCTTAATCCTCGACGAACCTACATATGGAATCGATCCTTGGCACAGAAGACAGGTGTGGGATCTACTTTCGGTGAATAGTCTTTTTTAAACACAGCCAGTTAAATATTAAATATCTACAATAGAAATTTTCAAGTATCGCGCATTAACGATTTGCAGGATATAAAAAGGGAGAGGACAATATTAATGGCAACGAATTCTATGGAAGCTGCGGATCTTCTCGCCGATAGAATCGCTATTATCGCGAACGGAAGGATCGAATGTTACGGTTCGAAAATGTATCTAAATCGTCGATATGGTAAAATTCTGAAGCTCGTAAACAAGATTAACCTCTTTACTGACATAAAGAAAAAATTTCAAAATAGATGTAATTAATGTGTCATTAATTAATATCTTTCTAAAATTAATTGAAATTAGGAATCGGTTATGTGCTGAGTTTATTGGTACAAGAGAATTGCGATGTGGAACGAGTTCGCGCGGAAATACAGGAATTCTCGGCAAACCCAATTACTGTGCGAGACATGATGGGTTTAGTAATAAGATTCGACGTGCCAAGAAGCAGTCGATTCACTAAATTGCTCCAACATTTAGAATCCAATAAGGAAGAGTTGGGAATCGTATCTGCTGCACTGAGTGCTGCAAGCATCGAGGGTCAATTTCTCAGGTATCAAGTGTTCACTCGCAAACGCTGTATTAAGTATTACAAATTTTATTAACAAATTTTTTTTTATTTTGGTTCAAAGTTAATAAAATAAATGCAGTTCTAGAAACAGAAAGTTTTAACTTCTATAGAATATTTATTATAAATAACAATTTTAATTAAATTTTTTTCACGTTTTACCATAAATGTTGTGCAATAAATGTCAAAAATTAAAAAATTGCTCAATACCATTGCTTATTTTATTTTGCATATAGAATAGGTTTAGAAAGTCAATTCAAGGAACGCTGCGTACAATTACCTAGCAACAAATATGAACTCATTGTGCAACAGAGACGACGGCACTTGTTACAAACAGGTGAAATTTGGACATTATTTTAAAAGAATTGTAAAATAAGAATATAGAATTTATCTTTTTTTTATATTTTAATATTTCTATATTAATAGCCCATATAAATAATTAATATTGTACGCGACACATTGTCATGAATATTAGTCTCAACTAATCTCTCTCTTTCTCTCTCCGCATAATTTAATTATCAGCTAAATCATGGGAGCGATTAACCGGCAACGATTTATGGCGACAACAAATTCTTGCAATGTTCTACAAGAAATTATTGCACATTGTTTCCTCCTATAAAATGTATATATTTTCGGTAAGAGTTTATTCCCCCTTTTGTTACAAAATACTGTTTATTATAAAAAAATATAAGTATTTCGATAAATATAATCAAAATTAATTTAGATAACTTTGGCGATCGTTACGCTCATTTTGACCACTATGATCGGCGAGTTGAGTGTTTTCACACTTTTCGACACGACGTAAGTTAATTTTGCTTATTTTAAATCGGCAGAAAAAGAGATGCAAGAGATTTCTTTTATATATAAAAATTCAAATAACTCTGGTATTATATTTTTATCTACTAAAAAATATTTTTGGTTTCTCGACAAATAATCAGTATATTTTATATTGATAAAAAATTATTATTTATAAGGAATACTGTGTCGATTCATTTTTTCATGATGCTTAAAATATTATAAAAATATATAATAAGTATTATACAAATAGAAATATTTTATAAGGAACACTTTTCACACTCATACACATTTGTATAGAAAAGATGTGTGCTGGAAGAATTTATAAACGCAGTTACTTAATTA
The DNA here is from genome assembly GCF_003651465.1 of Formica exsecta. Classification (NCBI taxonomy): domain Eukaryota; kingdom Metazoa; phylum Arthropoda; class Insecta; order Hymenoptera; family Formicidae; genus Formica; species Formica exsecta. Next base: position 2,156,112 of record NW_021853570.1, read on the forward strand.
TTTCAATTATTTATAACTATAGCGAAAAGATTATGAATTTAACGAATTATATGGACAACAACCTTCATGTATTATATTACGCGACCGATGAGAAAATTGCGAAAGACTTCCTTGTCACATTATACACTACTGGCCAAGCGTACAGTGAAAGGCATAATTATCATATCTCCAAAAACGTCCCAGCTACAGATATTATGATTCATCCTGATTTACACTCGATAGAGGTACTATGAATTTCCATGCAAATTTGACATCTTTATTAGCCAAATTCGGCTATTAATATTTCGTAATAGTTTAGGGATCGTTATGTGATGTCTATCGACATATATGCACAAGGACGTGTACAACTCATGTATTCATCCATCGCGATACACAGTGGACCAATTGCATTAAATCTATTACATAATGCGTTGCTGCGCTATCATTGCGGGTCAGATGATTGTTGGATCAAATTGACGAGTCGACCATTAGTACAACCGGGACAGGTAATACCTTTCTTTTGACACTTCATTTTTTTGTATAATATTATAAGACAAAATAGATATTTACAGTGGCAGCATTTGCTGGTCCATCCACGCAGCGTCCGGAATTGGGAGAACGCCGCTATAGTAATGACTTTCTTCCTTCTTCTACCATCTATCGATATGGGAATACGAGAGAGGAATACAATCTCGAAGATGCTGCAAACTAATGCGATCGGCGTGTCTACGCGAATCTATTGGATTCCGATGTATATCATTGATTTTCTGTTGTACACCTTCTCCATAATATTTCTTGGAATTGCAATTTTAGTCCCTTATCATCCTACTGTGCAATTTTCAGCTTTAGAGATCGGTGAGAATTTGAAGAAATATTTTTGCGCGCGTGTGTTCTATTATATATAATTTCCTCTTTTCATATTTTAATATTAACTGACAATTAATGTTTTAATATTCCACGAATTTAGAAGATAATTTAATACTAAAAAAATAGAAATTTTTAGAGTAAAAATACTACTCGCTTATGTGTCATATATCGTACATAAATTAGAAGTTTAAATTTGAAAAATATATGCATGCGATAAATTAATGTTTCTAGCCCAGGTTATAATAATAGTCTTATGTTACGGAGGCTGCGCCATTCCATTAAATTATTGCATACAACTTTTCACGAGAAAACCGGAAAATGTCTATCTGGTTGTGATACTGATTAACATCATAGTCGGTCAGTAATTTAATAACTCGATTCGTCATTATACATTGTCAGTGATAAACTTACTATCAAAGTAAGATATAATTTAATTATTTATAACAATATCATCATTTAAGTATAGAATATATCTTGCAGTATTATTGGTGAACGGCTCTATCGTATTTCCATTGATGTTTCGCATATTCAGCAGCACCGGAAGATACATATTCGAAACTCTTGTACATATATTTCCACCATATATATTAGCTTGCGCTTTAAGCAATTGTATCATGTTAAATTTATTTAATAGACAGTGCAGCTATTCCAATGTATGCGACACGGAATTTTATATTGAAGATCCTTGCTGTCGTAAGTCCACCTTTACCGAAATTATACATTTCGTGAATTATAATTTGTACTAAATCTAAATTTAAAATTTTAGAAAATTGCAACGATAAATTTTGTTACAAGCAATTGAGTGTAATGCTAATCAAACAATCTGGCGCTGAATATTATCACTCGGTCACAGATGATTTACTTTTAATGATATCCCAAATGTTTGCCTTTTTTATATTGCTAGAGATTTTTGAAGAAAAAAATCGCAGAAAATGGTATAGTTATTCTAAGCCTTCTGTACAATATGATAATATCGAGTCCGAAGTTTTGGAAGAAAAAAAGCGTGTCGATGGATATATAAAACGTAAAATATATGAGAAATAAAATTTAAAAGAACTTATAAATTTATATATTATTTTTACACACATATGCAAAAAATTATAAATTTAGAATATATAAACTTATTTTATTATAAAAATAATATTTTTGCCTTGATCAAAGGAACTGTGTCTTTCGCTTCATTATGTCTTTTCCTTTCTATCTAGATTATGAAGAAACAAAATTATTTCCGCCACAAGTTGCTCTGATTGTCCAAGATTTGACAAAAGAGTACGCTGGAAATGCAGTAGTTCAAGGAGTGAATTTTAGCGTAAGTAAATTTTAATTAAAATATTTTCTGATATACTTTTTTTTAAATATATGTATGTGCAATATTAAATAAATTTTGCTTGCTTGTTTAGATCTGTAAGCAGGAGTGCTTCGGCTTGTTAGGATTTAATGGGGCAGGAAAATCAACAATATATAAAATGCTAACGGGAGAAACAAAAATATCGGCTGGAAAAGCAGTAATATACGGATACGAGTTTACAAGAAATCAAGAAATGGTGAGTACATATTGTCAAATATATTACATCTTTCTCTCGTTAATTAAAATATATAATATATAATTAAAATATATAAAATGTAAAATTATTATAAATAAAATAAGATATTCTTAGATATAAGTATATTTAATGAGAAATATTTAAGTTTTTTATGTCTAATCTTTTATAGATTTTGTATCGTATTTTGCAAATTATTCTATGGTTGTTAGTCTATTAAATCTCCTTATATGAAAAATATTGTTAAGTTTATAGGTATGATAGGATACTGTCCACAAATAAACGGACTAAGTGATTTTATGACGGGGAGGCAATATTTGCAACTTCATGCAGCGCTACGCGGTGTTCCATATGAATGCATCAACGACGAAGTAAACACGTGGTTAGATGTATTAGGTATAAAAAAATGTGAAACGTAAAATTCTACGAGATTTAAGTACTGTTAATTAAATACAACGACAAAATAAAATCCTTAGATATGTTAGACTTCGAGAATCTAAAGATCGCCCACTGTCCCTGGGGAGTTCAAAGGAAAATTTGCGTATTGCAGAGCTTAATCGGCAATCTGCCGATGATATTTATGGACGAACCTACTGCTGGAATCGACATAATGACTAGACATGCTATCTGTGAAATTTTGCGTCAAATACGAGAAATGGGGAGATCTATATTAATCACTACGCATAGGTTAGATCAATAAATTAACAATCAAAATTTACGATAAATATTGGGATGACAAACCGGATTTTTAGTATGTCGGAAGCAGAAGCAATGTGTCTACGTGTGGGAATTTTGGTTAACGGCCAGTTTACCGCAATCGGGTCTTGCGAGCATTTAAAGGCAAAACATGGCCGCAATTTTATATTAAATATTAAAGTAGTACCAGGATACCAGCTTGCAAATCTCGAGAAAATAAAAAACATTATTGATGAGACTTTCCCAGCAATAAAGTTTAAAGATAGTTACTTGGTAGGTAAAATAAACAATTTTACTTTGCGACATTCTCTTATTGAAAAAAAAATATTAATATTTCACACATACATAAAGACATTAAATAATTTAAATAAATTACACGCATTTGACAACTTTACCACGTTGATAAGATCTAGAAAAGATTTATAAAATAATAAAGATTTTTCAACAGGGTATTCTTAAATATGAATTGGAAAGTGGTATTTCATACAGTTATGTATTTGATAAACTGGAAAAGTTACGACAAAGATATATGTGGATCACAGACTTTTCTGTTACTCAACCGTCTATGGATGAGGTACTTCTAACTTTAGCGAAGAAACAGAAGAAACTTCGCATAAAATTAACACTTTATGAACGTTTATATTCTTGGATTGCCCGTAATATACGTAAGATATAAATAAAATCTATTATTGCATATTAGTTCTCTGTAAACATGACTTTTATTATTATGTAGTTAATATAAAATATAATAAAATATATAAAATATTATAAAATGTGCCATTTATTTTTTATAAATAATAATAGACAAAAATGATTAAAAAATCGCGATATCTCTTGCAATATCGGAGAGTAAGAATATTAAGAGTTTCTTTTATATCTCGTGGAATACTACCCAGAACTCTGAATAAAAAACCGGAATTGCAAAAGATTTACCTTTAAAATATTTAAAATTAATTTAAAATATATACTTATATACAAAATTTAATATTTTTGTAGAGATTTATATATGAAGTGTGCGCTGCCACATACTACCAGGCGCGCGGCTCACCGACGTGCGCCCGGCTAAAGACATTTGTATAGAAAAGATGTGTGCTGGAAGAATTTATAAACGCAGTTACTTAATTATTTCAATTATTTATAACTATAGCGAAAAGATTATGAATTTAACGAATTATATGGACAACAACCTTCATGTATTATATTACGCGACCGATGAGAAAATTGCGAAAGACTTCCTTGTCACATTATACACTACTGGCCAAGCGTACAGTGAAAGGCATAATTATCATATCTCCAAAAACGTCCCAGCTACAGATATTATGATTCATCCTGATTTACACTCGATAGAGGTACTATGAATTTCCATGCAAATTTGACATCTTTATTAGCCAAATTCGGCTATTAATATTTCGTAATAGTTTAGGGATCGTTATGTGATGTCTATCGACATATATGCACAAGGACGTGTACAACTCATGTATTCATCCATCGCGATACACAGTGGACCAATTGCATTAAATCTATTACATAATGCGTTGCTGCGCTATCATTGCGGGTCAGATGATTGTTGGATCAAATTGACGAGTCGACCATTAGTACAACCGGGACAGGTAATACCTTTCTTTTGACACTTCATTTTTTTGTATAATATTATAAGACAAAATAGATATTTACAGTGGCAGCATTTGCTGGTCCATCCACGCAGCGTCCGGAATTGGGAGAACGCCGCTATAGTAATGACTTTCTTCCTTCTTCTACCATCTATCGATATGGGAATACGAGAGAGGAATACAATCTCGAAGATGCTGCAAACTAATGCGATCGGCGTGTCTACGCGAATCTATTGGATTCCGATGTATATCATTGATTTTCTGTTGTACACCTTCTCCATAATATTTCTTGGAATTGCAATTTTAGTCCCTTATCATCCTACTGTGCAATTTTCAGCTTTAGAGATCGGTGAGAATTTGAAGAAATATTTTTGCGCGCGTGTGTTCTATTATATATAATTTCCTCTTTTCATATTTTAATATTAACTGACAATTAATGTTTTAATATTCCACGAATTTAGAAGATAATTTAATACTAAAAAAATAGAAATTTTTAGAGTAAAAATACTACTCGCTTATGTGTCATATATCGTACATAAATTAGAAGTTTAAATTTGAAAAATATATGCATGCGATAAATTAATGTTTCTAGCCCAGGTTATAATAATAGTCTTATGTTACGGAGGCTGCGCCATTCCATTAAATTATTGCATACAACTTTTCACGAGAAAACCGGAAAATGTCTATCTGGTTGTGATACTGATTAACATCATAGTCGGTCAGTAATTTAATAACTCGATTCGTCATTATACATTGTCAGTGATAAACTTACTATCAAAGTAAGATATAATTTAATTATTTATAACAATATCATCATTTAAGTATAGAATATATCTTGCAGTATTATTGGTGAACGGCTCTATCGTATTTCCATTGATGTTTCGCATATTCAGCAGCACCGGAAGATACATATTCGAAACTCTTGTACATATATTTCCACCATATATATTAGCTTGCGCTTTAAGCAATTGTATCATGTTAAATTTATTTAATAGACAGTGCAGCTATTCCAATGTATGCGACACGGAATTTTATATTGAAGATCCTTGCTGTCGTAAGTCCACCTTTACCGAAATTATACATTTCGTGAATTATAATTTGTACTAAATCTAAATTTAAAATTTTAGAAAATTGCAACGATAAATTTTGTTACAAGCAATTGAGTGTAATGCTAATCAAACAATCTGGCGCTGAATATTATCACTCGGTCACAGATGATTTACTTTTAATGATATCCCAAATGTTTGCCTTTTTTATATTGCTAGAGATTTTTGAAGAAAAAAATCGCAGAAAATGGTATAGTTATTCTAAGCCTTCTGTACAATATGATAATATCGAGTCCGAAGTTTTGGAAGAAAAAAAGCGTGTCGATGGATATATAAAACGTAAAATATATGAGAAATAAAATTTAAAAGAACTTATAAATTTATATATTATTTTTACACACATATGCAAAAAATTATAAATTTAGAATATATAAACTTATTTTATTATAAAAATAATATTTTTGCCTTGATCAAAGGAACTGTGTCTTTCGCTTCATTATGTCTTTTCCTTTCTATCTAGATTATGAAGAAACAAAATTATTTCCGCCACAAGTTGCTCTGATTGTCCAAGATTTGACAAAAGAGTACGCTGGAAATGCAGTAGTTCAAGGAGTGAATTTTAGCGTAAGTAAATTTTAATTTAAAATATTTTCTGATATACTTTTTTTAAATATATGTATGTGCAATATTAAATAAATTTTGCTTGCTTGTTTAGATCTGTAAGCAGGAGTGCTTCGGCTTGTTAGGATTTAATGGGGCAGGAAAATCAACAATATATAAAATGCTAACGGGAGAAACAAAAATATCGGCTGGAAAAGCAGTAATATACGGATACGAGTTTACAAGAAATCAAGAAATGGTGAGTACATATTGTCAAATATATTACATCTTTCTCTCGTTAATTAAAATATATAATATATAATTAAAATATATAAAATGTAAAATTATTATAAATAAAATAAGATATTCTTAGATATAAGTATATTTAATGAGAAATATTTAAGTTTTTTATGTCTAATCTTTTATAGATTTTGTATCGTATTTTGCAAATTATTCTATGGTTGTTAGTCTATTAAATCTCCTTATATGAAAAATATTGTTAAGTTTATAGGTATGATAGGATACTGTCCACAAATAAACGGACTAAGTGATTTTATGACGGGGAGGCAATATTTGCAACTTCATGCAGCGCTACGCGGTGTTCCATATGAATGCATCAACGACGAAGTAAACACGTGGTTAGATGTATTAGGTATAAAAAAATGTGAAACGTAAAATTCTACGAGATTTAAGTACTGTTAATTAAATACAACGACAAAATAAAATCCTTAGATATGTTAGACTTCCGTGTCAGTACAGCATTGCCACGAGTCGCACAATGGCTCATATGTGGCACGCGCATTTGTTGAACGTACATTAGTGCGTCGTCGTTGCCATTATCGTGCCGCACGAATAACGATGCGTCGCGTCGTCGTGTTTTCGCGTTGGAGCTCTATCCTGTTTTCATTGTAATCGAGGATTATACTTTGTTGCCGGCTAAATGGGATGTCTCTCAGCGTTGCAATCTCCTGAGAGGAGGAGGCCTAGGAGAGGCATCGGGCACCGGTAGAACAACCCTGTGGTAAGTAATTTGTTATTTTATATTAATTATTTATTAATTGCGTACGTGCAATTTAAATTAAGCAATCAATTGCGTAATTTGATTTTTTTAAATATGATTTAAAGAAGAGAGGATTATAAAAAAAGATTGTTATATGAATGCTATAATCTTGTAAAAATTTTTACTTTTAAATTATAGTTTTTATATGAAATTTAGTAGTATATTTCTTTATTTCAAAATTTATAAAATTATTTTATTAATTTGCTTATTATTATATGCATCGAATATAAAATTTAACACGTACAATAAATTTTTTGAAATTTTAATTATTTTTTTTTATATTAGTTATTAAAAATCGCGTACGCGCATTAATTCAGTCTCATTATTTGAATGAATTAAATAATAGAAAATTAGAAACAAGACTTACATAAATCTGATAAATGTTTTTAGTATTAAAGAAAATAGTCTTTTTATAATTTATAAAATTGTTCCATATTTATATAGAGCTTCTTAGTATTGTTTGCATCGGATATAAAATATTCCGCACTAAATATTAATTATATTTTGAACGCTGCTATAATTTGGACTTGATATTTATATGTTACAGACAACGTAGCCTCAAGACCAACAACTCCGCTGTTGCGCATCAGTGCCGGTGAGTGATGAATTTTATTTTATTTTGAGTTAACGGATCTGTAGATATTGTAGATGCAAATGTAGATTATATATTGTAGAATGTAAATAGATCCGTTGCCTCAAAATGGATGGGCTAGAATAGATCAAATAACTTTTAATAGATTTTTTAAATATATATTAAAACATATTACAGATCTAATTTAAAGTATAAATTAAAGCAAAAATTTGAAAAGAATGCAAAATATTTTTTCAATTGATGAATTTTATTTAATTTATTTAATGAAAAAGGCGCTAGTAATCTTATTAATTATATGATATAGTTACAATTTATTCTTATATTGCGCTGATTTTATAGTAATTTTGTATAGCCCATTCATCTATATTATCTTATCAATTAAAGCTTTGCTTTAATTGATGTAAAGCCAAATTATCGATCTATCAAATTATATTAAACATAAATGTTTTATTAATTTTATTTTAATATAAATTATATATTAATATAATTAATATTATATTATTATATAAGAATTTTTCAATCAATTAATTTTGATTGATAACTTGGCATTATATTAGTTAAAGTAAAGTTATATTAAAACAACGCATGACAAACGGTCATAATGTCTCACGACCGTAAACGAGCGTGAAATTACGCTCGTGTCCCGGCGATAATAATTAGCCGGCAACGGAAGGAATTTCTTTCCTTCATCGACCTCCGATAGAGATGAATATTACATCTCTGGCTAGATGTAGCCAGAATGAATATGGCCAGGATCAACGAAAGGTAGGTCCAACTGGCCCAACGGAAGCAGCCCAACGGTGATTTCTATCAGGGCACGCGAGTAGGGCACGCGAGTAGGGCACGCGAGTAGAGTACTCGAGTAGGGTACACAATTAGGACACGCGAGTAGGACACGCGAGTAGGGCACGCGATTAGAATACGCTCCCCAAAATTTAGGTGACCCCAGATTCCCGTTGGCTTAGCCAGCAAAAATAGAGTTGTTAAAACTATTAAAACTATTTTAACTTAAGGTAGGTAGTCATTTAATTCCTTAAGATTCTTAAGGAAAGCTAATTAGGAATTATTAAATTAGGAATTGAAAGAATATTATTTAAAAAAAACTATTAAAATATTGAAGAGATGAACAAATCAATCATGAAAAAAATTATAGGTAAAAATTAAAAATTTAATTTAATTATGAAAAATGTAAAAATGTATCTTAAATGTATAAAATACATTTAAGTTGCATTATGTTATACGTATAACATATGTATTAGCTTCAATATTTAACATTTTATGTAAGATTTTATTTTGTAAATTGTTTTAACATTTTATTTTGTAAATTAAAAATTGTATTTTCTTCGAAGTAATATAATTTTAAATTTAAATGTGAATGTTACCAGTATCTAATAATTTGTAATGTTCAAAAAAAGTAATTTAAATTAAATAATTTTTAGTATTTTTATTTTCGATTTATTTGAATCTTTATCAAATATATATTGTAATAATCAAATAATAAAAGTTTTACAATTTCTTATATTGAGAATATTAGATGCTGGTAGCATCAATTATTATAATTAATCAATTATTATAAATTGTATCTATAACTTGTAATTACATCTATATATATGTAAATTATAATTATAATGTTATATTTATTCCATAATTTTTTTATATTTTCTGCACAATTATATCTATATAAATTGTAATAATTTATTGTAATCTATTGTAAAAAAAGTTTATTGTAAATTATGCGAAACTGAAAGAATACGTACAATAACGCAAAATTCGTTGAGTTAACATATTCGATAAATATTAGATTTCAACATTTTTATATATATCGTAAAATTATTCAAAAATTTAATATAGCTTACTTTTCTCATACCAAAAGATTATCAATAAAATCCAAAAATTTTTATTTAAAAATTTTGTAACTGCAAATATTGCTGAAATTCTCTCTCTTCTACATAATATAAAGATTATTAAATATATCAAGATTTGATGTTAACGATTAAATATTAGTTTCTTATTCGCGAAATTTGTTGATCGCACTTTTGATATTGCAAAAATATAAGTATATTTAAAATATTGGAAAATTTTCAAGATTAAATATTATTGATCACACGCGGAGATGAAAAAATTTGCGAAACAAAATAATTTATTTTGAGTTTTGTTTTTTATTAGGGGCATTTTACGAATTTCGCGTCGCTTTAAATATTCACTAAATGATTTTATAAATAATATTGCAAACATTGCGTTCTTTCCATGTTTTTGGATGTGATCGCTATCTTGACGAAGAGGCCTTATCGCTGTCCCTCATGTCAGGTGGACGCTAGCGAATGCGCGGTTTGTACTGGCGGAGAATCGAAACAATCTTCATCGTGGAGAGTTATTTCTCGTCGGTTTTTGTGAGACCTATCCACGATGCTTAGTTCGGTGCCTCGTTAAAAGTTGGAAGTTTTCGTTACAGAGTTAGAATTAAACCTAGGTTTTCTTGGCAAATATATAAATTAAAATTACAATCAGTTTCTGCAAAATTTTTAAAAAATTGTGGTTACAAACAAATATATTTTATTAATTAATTTAATTTTTGGTCTCTTTTAAGAAATCATTTGCAGGCACTGGACATCCCACCATTTTAGGATTAGTTTATAAATAAGTGTATATGTACATATAATAAAATACATGCGCAAATTATGTGATATATTTAACAAGACTCTTTTTTATATTATATTTAATATTATATCGCGCGAATGCATGAATGTAACATGAAATATGTGAGTAATTAGAAGATTCGAGACAAATAGAATGGGTACTCTGATATTAGTAAGATATCGACAAATTAATTTATTGATTTTGATTGAAATATTATAAACAAATTAATTGATTGGTAATTTTTCATTTAATATTGCTAAATATTTGAATTGAATTTTTTTTTAATCTTGCTATTATCGGATTTAATTTGTCTCGAGCACACTTGGTACCCTAAACTTATTTGTACTCACATATTTAACCAAGCAATGATAAAAGCGCATGTATTTCATTTTTCTTAAACATATTCGATTGTAACCACATATACATAAAGATCGTTATATCCAGTTGTTTTTTAATAAAAAGGGATATTTCTCTCTCGTAGAAGAACATGATTTTTTTACGCGAATTTTTATCTCATATATTGAAGATGATGACAA
>NW_021853570.1:2168285-2243068 GCF_003651465.1 Formica exsecta
TTAAAAAATCGTTCTCTTTTAATTGAGAGAAACATAATCAAATTTATTGATGATTTTTTTGGTCGCGGTAGACTATCAACTATGTTTAATCTAAAAATTCGAATAAATTTTATATTGTACGTATTTCGAACATTTTCGTGTAATATAATATAATAAAATATTTTTTATATGTTTAATATATATAATGCAACAAAGTATGTATAAATGTATATTTGTGTAAATTAGGTAAATTTTATGTATTTTCAATATGCATTATTATATTATTATATATGTATAAACACACATTATGTATTTTCAAATATTGATCATTGTTTATCACCTATATCTAAAAATTTCGAATAAAAATTTTTCCTCCTCGATGATATCTCCACCTTATCGAAGGCATTTGCCGGGTGAGGAGGTTTGAGTACTCCAATGAACCTGAGAGCTACGCCGGCGGTAACATATAGTGTTTTCGAGTGAAACAAGTTTGATCGCTTTGAAACCGATTAATGAATAAAATTCATAAACTTGGATGTTAGAGATACTTGGGTTATTAGATTAATCAATGAGAAATACTTCGAGTAAGCCTTTAATTGATTAATCAGGATAAAAAATCTTTTGAAGTCAAAATAGCGGGATGTACTTTATATTATTAATATTATTGATGTATTATATATATTTATATTAATCGGATTCTCTCTATATATTTAGTCGAACATATATTCATGGTAAATTGAATTTAATCGCTCTCAAAGTAATCAAACCTGCTTTACTCGAAAACGCTAATAGTTACCGGTAGGGTCACCCATGCCGGACAGGTCGAAGGGGAGGAGTCAGACAAAGAGAGATACCGTAATTATTATATATTTATTATATTAATTTTTTGAATAAAATTGAAGGCAAAAAGACAGTAATCGAAAGAATAGAGAAAAAGGGGCTCCAAAATATTCTCTAGTTACCCGTTTTATCAAAATTAAATAAATTAAAATTATACATACATACTTAATATTTGAACTGTCGAATGCGCGGCTCAGCCCTGACAGCCTTTTATTGATATAAAGTAAGCTAAAAATATCCTTTAATATAATAAATCATGTGCAATATTAAAAATTTCTTAATTTTATTATAATTTTTAATAATATTATCTTCATTTTTCCTGTGTTATTGATGACATTTCATGAAAGACATAGGATTTGTTGGGTAATCTTTTCGAATTAGGAGTGCTACTACTTATTTTGGCACGTTTATTATTTTTCAGTTTTGAAATATTATTCTTCTCAGTTTGATCAATACGTGTGATCGTTCTTCTCTTCCTTTTTACTTTCTGTGAATTCACCGAATGCTCACTATTCGTATTATTTGATTCATTTAGCAATTTTTTATGGTTTTCTTTACTTTCATCAATCGGTTCTTGCAACAAATCTTTCTTACAATTATAATTATCTTCCATTTGTACATGCTCAATATTTGCTTCGCATATTTCATTATTAGATTTTTTCTGTTGTACATTGGATTTTACTCCACTTGCGACATTAGAAATAGGATAATCGATATCCTCAATATCTCGATCACTATTTTTTTCTGTGCTTGACATTCCGTTTCTGAGTCTTTTTAAATCTGCCTGTGATTTTTTTGCACCGTTTGGTTTTGCTATTGTCTTCGTCAACCGTTTGCGTTTGCGCGTTTTAATTCTTTCATCTGTTCCCGAAAAATCATCTCTCGCTGTGTCTGTGACATCAATATCTTTAAACTTCTCTTTTTCACCGCTAAACGTAGTTTCCGTTTCATTTTCACGGAAAGTAATTTCTTTATTTTGTACTTTACTTTTGCTTTTCTTCTGTCTCTTCTTGTCGCCTTGATGTAAAAACTCCGCTAAAACTCCTATATTTCCGTCATCTGATTTGTCGAAAACTTCCGCAATATCTTCGTTATCGTTTGCTATAATTTTTTGCCATACAAATTTAGTTTGCGATTCGCTAATCTGCAGGAATCAAATTTTCCTTCAAGAAAGGTTTAAAGTACTTGTTTAATTTTTTAACTAAAATCGGCGATGGTTTCTCGTTATCATCCGTATCCGAGGATAATTTGTGAGGTCTTGCTGCGGCAGACTCATAGTACAGATATAGTATAACGTTATAAAATTTGTCAGAGTCTATATCTTTTATTCCTGATATTACAAATTCAATTAAAATAATGCCCAAAGTGTGAGTTACGCGAATATTTTTGATCCCTGAGAGTAAATCCTAAGGAGTAAAAAAAATTGTTTAATTAATTTCTCAGTAACTAGCATATGTATGAAACATTTCTATTCTGATATAATCATCATAACAAATATAATATTTAAAAATATTGTTATAAATTTTTAAAAAATATAATTAAAAAATTTGAAAAATATAAAATGATGAGTATATTTAACGAATAGAATAATTGATTTCTGTTATGTTAACAGTTCTTTTTTATTTACTTGCAATTCTTCTAACTGTTTTAAGCGGCAAAGATAACTATCAACGTGATGCTTGCAGCTCTTCAAAAAGTGCTTTATGTTACTTAAATTATCGATAGGATATCGCGATAATATTTCTTGCACATTGATGGACATAGGCAACACCCACTTTCCTAATTTTCCACGACCGTTTTCGTCTATCAGTATCTCTATTGCGTATGGATCGTTTTTTGTGACGGTGTTATTGATTTCAAAAACGAGTCTCGAATTTTGGTTAAATTCCCGACATCGCAATCCCACGAATCGGTAAAGTTCATGGCATAATTCCGTTTGCACGTCCGGTATATGAAATTTTGTGGCTTTATTGTCGTGTATCAATGACAATTCGTCAAATTCTAATTGACCGAATTTGGGTGTTACAATCATAGTTTCTAGTAGAGAGACATGCGCTTCTAATAAAATGATCTCGTCCAGCAGTTTATCTTTTTCCTCTTGATTAGACAAATCTAAATGACCAAAAATATTTTGATGAAATTTTTCATTCGCATGATGATTAATACAACAAAAATTTTACATAAAAATTGAATTCAATATTTGATTATAAATTTATGATTGAGAAATAAATACCTTATCTCTCTTATCTCTCGTCTAAATACCTTATCTCTCATATTTAATTATAAATTTTATATATAAACATAAAAATTATTTTAGAATCATATTTTATATAACAATAAAAGAAAGAATACCTGCACTGATAGAATTATTATTATTCTTCTCCATGTCCAACGAACATATGATTTCTTTTGCTTTTGCCATTTAATAAAAATATAAAAAAAGTAATATTATATTTCTACTTGGCTTAAATTAAATTTTGTATATGTCTAAAATAAATAAACTTTTGCAATGCTTTTATTTGAAATTTAAAAACTTATTTATTCAAAAAAAAAAAACAAATTTTCACAATGCAAATAAAACTTTTTAATTTCTAATTATATATGTAAAATTAAAATTACAATACGACAAATGTCTCTCACAACATCTATACAACGAATGTTAAAATCAAAATTCGATAATATAACACGTATTTATATATTTGACGTTCGAGAAAGGTGACGTTCAAAAACAGATATTCAGAAATAATACATATTACAATCTACAATCATATTGACAAGGTTTTTTTACATGTTTTTATTTTTCTTCTTACAAATCTTTCAGGTTATCTATCTACTGTAATATTGTAAACTTAATCATCGACGATCGTTCATGTCGGTGCTCTGTAATTATATTTCGAATTTTTATTAGCAAGATACCAATATTTACCTGTAATTGTTTCAAAGTATATATTTTCTCAATATCAGATTTTATTTAGATAAATTTTAGATAAAAAAGTTTTTCGTATTCCCACTTATTATATGAGAATTGTATTGCATTAAAGTTGCTCACACTCGCCTGAGTAATATGATAGTAAGCTCAAGAGTAGTTTACCAGTCATCGATAAGTGACAACCTATTGTAACTCGAGTATATTCCTCTATAGGCTTCGTTAGATAATATATAATTCGCGACAAAATTCTATAATTTTATATGTCACATTTTTTAATATATACTTGACTAATTGCATGGATCTCATCCGTTTTTGTGTAATTAATTTTTTAACAGTGTTTAAAACTTTTTTGTTTTTTAAACTTATATTTTTATCATATGTAAATTTAAATATTTTTTTATATACTTGGCATAAATATTTTTATTTTGTAGAAAATTTTTTTAGGGATAGAGAGAGGGAGAGAGAGAGAGAGAGAAAGAGAGAATTCTGTCTCGAATTATAGATTATTTAAAGAGGCCTTTAGATAGAGGCCTGTATATTTGCATGAATCTCAAACTCTTAAATCATAAGTTTTATAATTAGGTACATTTGAAAAAAAATGTATATAATGAAGAAATAATGAAATACTTTTTTTAACACATTTATAAATTATTTAGATAAAATTTTTCATGTATATATCTTGACAAACAAAATAAAAAATATCTAACGTAATAAAAAATGAGTCACATACAAACATATATAAAAAAGATAGCATAAATTATTTATATTAAAGCTGCCTACACATACATTCCCACAGATGCTACATAAATTATTTAAAACAGAGAACTCTATTGTCTGTGATTCGTATTTTTAAAACAGATGATAAATTAAATCGCAGCACAGTGATGTACTTCCTCTTTAAACACTATTAGCAATCGTATTATATAAAACACAACTATGTATCAATCATGCTTGTATCGAGTGGCATCGAGTGTGTTTTTCTTCCTTTGAAGCGCGAATAAAAGTACGATATCATGCGAAAGTATAGGCGAGCGCCAAGACACGCGCCCATTTCATATATAAATAAACGCGACACATTATTATCTCCTTAAATATAGATGTCAATTGAGTGTTATCAAGCCCGAACCTTTAAACCGCGGGAGAAATTCCTGGCGAAAAATCACCCTCGCCTCTTTTCTGTCGCGATAAAACCCACCGTACCCCGTCGTTCCGACCACTTAGACACCCGTGCCGTACACCGTAACGTCAATTATACCGGTCATTAAATCCCGATGCGACTAGAAACCGCATCGGGTCGGGCCGACACACCTGATGCGGCCGCTAATCGAAAGAAGATGATCGCGGAAGGAAGAGCGACGCGATTAAGAGCTGTAACATATAATGACAATGAGATTTAAATATAACAGCATCAATAAAGTCGAATTTATCTCTATATCGAAGCACGAGAAATTAATATGCGCTAATACGCGACGTTTTTCTTTCAAACGCCGCGTATATAAGTCTCTATAATAAAATTTATTATATTTGTAGCAAACGTCGCGATTCAATCAATTTTGTCATAATAATAGTCTGCGATCGGTGTAATTTTTTTTTCGCAGCGATATCAAATCGTCTACTAATATTCTTCTATCTGTGCGCGACGAGAGCTTGTTTGTCAAACGCACATTCTCGGAAACAATTAATATTCGATTGTAATTGTATTGAAAATGAACGCATCGAAGAAACAAAAGAATTAGATAACGCAAATGCATTTCCGTCATATGCATCTTTGTATATATAAGAGACTCTTTTATACGCCTTATCGCGTGTTATTTATAAGGCGTCGCATCTTTTTCTTTCATCAGTATGTGCCTATTGTCCATTAATTACCGGTGCCGCATTATTGAGTGCATGCTGTAAATAAGTCGTACGAGAGATACGCTCTCCCTTCTCTCTCTTATTAATTTTCGTACGCACAGCTGTTTGTGCTCGTGTCGCCGTTACCATACTCCGTCTCTCATCCCTTCGGCCGAGAGAAATTGACCCGACGACTGTCTACGTCCGATATCGACGGGAATGATAAATCCATATTGTAAACATGGCATACGTGCAACTCCGGTCGAGACGAGGGAACGCGTAGATCAGGGATGTAACTTTCATTCGACAACCCTGACAAAATGAGATTCAAAAATACTATCTTCTTATTCTACAAAACTGCAATGCGATGCATCTGGACATATCGTACGAAACCTTAAGGGAGAAAGGGAAGATAAAAAATCAAAAATATTATATGAAACATATATATATTTTTTTATAAACCATAACATGATTCAGCAAATTATACGCGATAAATAATCGATGAGATGGCGATCCCGTTAGATAAGGGAAAAAAGAATACGAGCGCTATCTCGAGGAGCGGACTCGCCAGTATTCTTCGGGAGCAACGAGCTAATCTTTTCTCGTGCAACAAAAATCAAGCGATGCCTGCGGCGAGGTTAATTAGCAAAAATCATGGGGAAGAAGATAACACAGTTTCCTTCTCTCTCTCCTTCTCATTCTCTCTCTCTCTCATTCTTTCTTTCTTTCGCTGAAACCCCTCGATCTTCTTTCTGCCTTAAGTCATCTCGTTCTCTTCCTCTTCCCCTTCCCCGCCACTTTTCGTTAAATCGAAAGCAGAAGGGGAACCCCTATCGAATGAATAAAAGACTTTTCGTCTGCGGCGGCGACTGCAATAAAAGCTTAATTTATAAGACGATCTTCGACCTCTCGTCTTGGTAAATGGTTCGCTGCTATCTTTACGTAAGCGTAGACGAATACAATGTTGAAAACAATCGTCCGAAGAAAGGTTGCATGGAGAAGAGTCTCAACGCCGGCAGATGGATCTTCTAAATCGACATATCCCTATTTCTTTGTAATTAAATGGTATATTTAACGAAACTAATATGAATTTATTTAGTTTACTTATCAAAATAGTTTGTACATTTGTTGTTCATTTATACGCTAATTAATATCTATTGGTATTCAGATCTTTTGAAGTCTGAAAATATTTTTTGTAAGTTTTATACTACATTTTTGTAATTTTCTACAGTTTTCTTGAATGTCAGTTTTAAAAATCCATTTGTTAAATCTCAATATTTGTCTTAATTTGAAAAAAAAATTGTTTAAAATAAAGTTTAAAATAATAATATTATTAAAACTGCAATATAATAATGATAAGAAACAATCTCTAGTAAATATCCGTAGGTGTAAATTAGTGTATTTTAAATTTTTAACTTTAGAATCCGAAAACAAAATGATACATCGATTTTACTAGTTTTCCTCTATTCATATAAAGAATGTGTTATCTAATCGAAAATGAAATGACAGGAAATCATTAGGGGTTCACCTGTTCTCGGAATAACACGCACGACCGTAATTTCGGATTTTTGTTTCCAAGTCGGAAAGTCGGCGTGAACCTTTAATTTTGATGTTTTCGGAGTCATCGGCCGCGCCTATGGCCCTGAGGGAATGTGAATGTCGATTATGGCGGGGGAACGAGCTTCCGGTTCCATTGCCGAAGCCAAAGTTCGAACGATACGCAATCCTTTAAACTGGTCACAAGAATTATGTTGTTTAATACAGATAAATATATAATTGCGTTTTCGCGATTATATCATTGATTAGCGGCAAATTATTTGATCAATACTACTTTTAATACCGCAATAGAGGATACATTTCACAATAATTATATTACACCTCACACACAGCAACTCTTACATAAGTTTATGAGAATATTAATATATCGATTAACCGGGCAATATTTTAATTGCTAATAATCGCGATTAATTTAAAAGAGAGAGAAATAAGGAAGAATATCTCGTACGTTATCTTTTAATTTTTAATTTTGCTTAAAATTGCTTTTTAAAGTGTTATTAGTATAATAGAAGAATAAAATATAATTTTGCTATTAATATTTTAATATATTAGACAAAGATGTCGGCAAAATTGTCAGACGATCGTCAGGTGAAATTATGAACGTCATCGAGCGGTATGAGCCGGTACTTCCGGTCCACGGGGACCGGAACTGCGCGCATAGTCGGCTCGGCTGTCGCGGACATGCCCCTTTCCCTTCCTCAGTTGCAGCGAGAACTCGCCCAAAGCCATTTCACGCCCAGCAGAGCGCAGAAACGAGCGTTTACTCGAGATTTTGTTCATAAATCAGGACCTGCCTGAGAGTGTCCTGCCGAGCTACACCTTCCTCCCCTCTCCCCTCTTCCAGCCCTTGCACCCCCACGTTGCGTCCGTCACACGGGGATTACGCTGGTATTTACAATGAAATTCAAAAGCGAGATTGATGCGGAAATCAGTATTTTCACACAACGGAAGAGACGAAATATTATGAATAAAATTACTACGAGAACAAAAAGATAGCGTTAACTCTGAAACAATCCTTATTTTTACGAGCATGAAGGGATGCGAGAATTAAGAGAGAACAGAAAAATGAAAAGTATTTTACAGAATTGATGATTTAACGAAAACTATCGCCCACGATTATTTATATAATTTTTTTCAACATACGAGAACATATATTTAATATTACATATATTAATTATTACATATCGCGCGATAAAATGTAAATTACTTCATCATGATTCCCTCGACTCCCAAAAAGATTATCGATAAAAATTTTATGCGCTATAAAAATATAGGAAAAGAAGTCGAAACATCTACGGGAGGAAAAAAAAAACAGGAAACATCTTTCCGTCAGTATGATAATGACGAAGACTCTATCTTGCGATTGCGGTTTCCGCCGCCGCGATATTTATGTTTCCTCGGAAAAACACAATCGAGAGAGAGAGGAACATTGAGGAAATATGGCGATCGTGATATTATTTTGATTTTGAGGAAAATCAACAGGTGACTGCCGACAGCCGGGTAGCGAGTACCGGGAGTTTAGAGGATACGTTTTGCTCTCTCTTCCTTGTTCTCTTTCTCCCTTTCTCTCTCTCTCTCTCTCTCTCTCCCTTTCTCTCTTTCATACCTGTTTCGGATCATTTTCGATGTTATCCTTATAGCATATGCCCGATACGGGGCAGATGGCTGAAAGTGTTAAGTTAGCCTACATTGTGGGACACCGGGCGATTTAAAGGGTCCTCGCGTTCGCCTCTAATAATCGTCTAATCATAGCGGACGAATTCGTTAGCGATGTGCGATGCGACGTCGAGCAAAAAACTGCCTCTTTAGCATCGCCGAATTATAATTTTGGTAGAAAATTACGAAGTTCTATAGATGCGACTCGCAATCTAATATAGGTAGCAATCGGAATAATTATAGAATCTGCGGCTCGTGTCGCTAAGGGGCGGATAAAAAACCGCGACAAAAGCCAGAAGCTTGCACAAAAAGAGGAAGAGAAGATGGAGCGGGTGTCTCTCGTGTGATCGTGCATTCCGCACCTGTACGTACACGCATACGTGTATGTACCAGCACCAGCACGGTAGGAGAGATACACGTTGGTCCCTTATGTACGCTACAGCTGCCAGAATGTCGACGATGTTCCGGCAAAGAAAGAGAGAGAGAGAGAGAAGTACGTACAGGTGCGATCATTAACTCAATTGAAATTCGATAAGTAAAAAAATGTGCAAACAACTTTGTTTCGAAATGAAACTGTCTCTATCGTTCTTTCCTCTCGACACGTGCCAGGACGAAAGCGATAATTTCTTATCTCATAACTTTTATCAATACTGTCCTGTTTACCGGACAGGTCATATAATAAAAGATCGATACTTATCGACGACTTATAATTTCGCGCGTAAAAAGTCGCCAATTTCACAACTTTTTCGAGGGAGCTCGTTCTTTCTTTAAGGGACTTAGAAATGCCACATTGTGGCCTGGTGGCACGACGGCCAACGGAAACTCGGAAGGACCTCAAGGTAAAAGGTGCTCGCGCGTATATGAGTGTATATGTGCTCGTGTATCCATTCTCGTGTGGGACAACGTGTCATTAAATCGAAAAGGCACTTGTGCCGCCTGCACTTGCCGTCCAGGAAGAAGCACCTGACGGTTCCACCACGACAGGGTGGGTTTTTAACGGTCGAGAACATATACCGCCGAATAGTGATTCCGAAGGGTAGGCACCGAGTATAGAGGGAACGATCGATAGATGATCGATAATAAGACGCAGGTGCTTCCTCTCCGTGCGCTCGTATTGTTCCCGCTCGTTCTTCTCACCCCGCTTCGTTTCCATTCTCTTCTTCTTCTTCTTCTTCTTCCACTTCATTGTCTTTTTCTTCTTCTTCCTCTTGTTCCGCCCTTTATGTTCTTGTTCCGCCTCTTATTCGCTTCGACCTTTTTTTTTTCTTTTACTTTGCTTTTCTTGTTTCTGTTGGATCATTCCGTTGCATTGTAACACTCTTCTACTCGTGATCTCTTTCAACTACTCCTTCTTCTTCCTGTGTGCGTTCCTTCTATTTTTTTTCTCTTATTGATGCCTATCTGTATTTTCATTACTGTCTCCATCTCTTCGTTCATCATCGCACAGACTTGTTAACTGTTTTTCCTTTCTGCGCCGTATTCTTTGCAATATTTATTATGTCGCGCATCTCTCGTGATACAGATGGTTTTTTTTTAATGTAACGTTACGATTCTGTTATGTCAAGCTTTATATTTCGAGAGACAGTTTATTAACGCTAAAGTTATATAACTTTATACAATAATTGATTATCGAAGTTTATAGCATATTATTAATTTTCTCCGCTGAAGATCAGGAGATCGAGGAAAGTCCGTGCATGCGTCGTCGTTGTTTCGTAAATGCACCTTCGTGGGGTGGGAACGCCGGAGGGTGGTGGCGCTCCGTTGAAAATGACGGTTGAAAGTCGGCTTCTCGCATGGGACCTTCAGGTAGACGTGAAACTTTTTAGTTATCCGCAGCGAGCTCCTCAAGGCGCTCGGGGTGTGCACCTGCTATACACCTGTTGGCCGTTGGTCGCTACTCCTGCTGTCCGTCGCGAGAACGAGTGCGACCGCGCGGGAACGTCTTCGAGACCGTTAGAAGGAAAAAGCAAATTGATGCGATCTCCTTAGGAGAGACGAGTAGTAACAGGAAGTAATAAGGCAGGAGGGAAGAAAAAATGTGCTAGAGTTCTAAGGGAATAAAGTTACGGATGGAAATCGAATCGAGAATGAACATCGAATGATCATCGAACTTTTGACGCACATATGTCTAGATATTTTTATATTGAAGATTTTTTTCATATAAAGAAGATTCTCTCTCGAGAATCTTCCTTCCTCGAAAACATTCTTTCGTGGGCGAGAAACATAATTTCAATCGGCGCGTTTTGCATAAACGCCATCACGCTTTTGTGAAGGACGTTACCAAACGAGAATGTTCTGCCGTCAAAGTCATTCAAAAAGCCGATGCGGCGAAATTGTTTCTTTCAACGGGCAAAAGCTTGGCAATCATACGCTATTAGTCTCCTCCACAGCCTGATTCAGCACGCGCTCAGGCAATGTCGGTTGCAAAGGCAATTTTCAAACGGGCCAATGGCCATCTCGTAGCGGCAGCATTGAAGTGAACGAAGAAAAGGGTGATCAAAGAAGCACGCGTCACTTAAAACTATGCTGTCTATATTATATATCCATTATTCTTTGGTGATGCTTTTTACAATAAAATTTTTACAATAAAATAAATACAGTAAAATTTTTTAGCATCTAAAAATATATATAAACATTTTATTATATAAAGAATTATTACACGATGCAGATATTTTTGTAATAATTACATGTTTATTCTTCTATAGGATTATGTATATAATTACGTATATTTCATGCTTAAAAATAAATGTCTTTTGGGATGATCGCTAACGGCTCACAATTTGCAAGAACAAGCGCACGCGCGGCCGAATCGTTTCCATCAGAGGCAAAAGACGAGAGACGGTTGAAGGGCAATTATCGTGCAAAGGGCCATCAGGTATTTCGCGTGGCGTGTGGAGGAGTACACACATATATGCGGAGGAGGTCGCGGTGGAGCAACGTGGATGAGGACGTAGAGGACGGGGAGAAAAAGGGGAACGAGCCTGATACACTTTTAATACGGGACCGGAGGAGCCCCCTGCACAGCAGGTGCACCGCAGGTGATTCTCCTCGTCCTTCTCGCTCGTCGCGCGCAGGCTTCCTCTCACGGCCGGCCCTGCACCCTGCGTACGCGATCTCCCACAGTGTGTGGTGGACTACTCTTTCTCTTCTTCTTCTTCTTCTTCTTTTACGCGGAGGAGAACAGAAGTGAGGCCTTTTCGCATCGCGCCGTTCGGAAAGAAAAGATTATTCGGTAATGGTTGTGCCAAATGCGCCCGTTTGCCTAATCATTCTAATGGTTATCGATTTATCTTGCCCTTTGAATATTCAATCGAGATCTGTTTCACTGTAAAACTACAGGCGCAAGCTCTACGTAAGGCTAAAAATGATAATATAAATTACGAACAAAATATAAAAAATTGGACGATCTATCGAAATACTAATATCGTTAAAGAGTCGGATATATATTGCAAATTTCGTATATAAAAGCTTGATATACTGATACGATATTTCTGTTTGCATTATTTCTATTTTTCGTCGGGCTTCTGGTCTCATAAATCCACGAGGGCTCTCTTGGTCCTAAACCAATGCCGCTTGTAGTCCGCGCCCGTAATCGAGATTCTCACTGACGCGTGGGAAAGAAATGGGGCGCCAACCCTTTTTCCGAGACGCCGAGCAAGACGTTGGGGGTGGAAACGTAACCGATACGCTCCGCAGGACCCTGTTTGAATTTCATTAGGCGACATGACGCCACGGGATTCGTTCTGCTTGACTTGGCGTGTCCATCGAAGCGACCAAGAAATGCCAAACTGGATTTCTTGCATGCATTCCACGAACGGTGACTTTAAATGTCGAGAATAAGGATAAGCGCATTTTAAAGATACATGACATTAAACATCTCGAATTAATTTTCAAAAAAATCGTGCGCGTTGTCCCAGCTGATTTATTGTTTTTACATCATCGCAGAATTTATATTTTCATATATTGCGATCTTTTATTATAAAAAATATATATTTTTTATACATAATTTTTTTTATCATAAGAAGCGCATTAATTATGTATAATATATCATTTGGTCATCAAGTGACATATATGTTGCATTTCGCTCTTGCATTTCCAAAGCAAATGAAGGGTACTTAAATAGTATGATATTAAAAAAAGAAAGATTTTTGTATATATAATTATTGCTTTATATTAATGCTTTCATTAAAAAAAAAAAAAAAAAAAAATTTATATACCTAGATAACATGTTTACGCTGCTCTAATAAGCTAATTTTATCAGAATTGAATCAGATTAATTCTGATTTGATAAAATTGCCGTAGCTAACGACATTCACGAACATTTTTTAAATGATTTTAAAGAGCCTATTTCGCGCGGAATTAATAACAGTTATACGAGCCGAGTCAGACGCGATTCTCCTTATCGGTGATGAACGCGCATGTTACAAAGTAAGTTGCAGCATGAAGAAAGTAACAAGTATTCCCGCGTATTATCTAAATTACGCGAAATACGCACATTTACGCGCGCGCATACGTGTGTCGATCGCTCGTGGAGCCGCAGATGAATAATCCCCTCGCATGAAATTTCGAAGCCCGAGGATCGGTTCTCGCCTCACCTGCTGCATAACGAATAAATTCTGTCAAAACACTTTATCGTCCGTGGCGCGTCAACATTATTGTTGCGTAATACAATTCGCACCCGATATCATCGAAAAAAAAAAAAAAAAAAGGGAACGATCGCGTTGATACTCGTGAATTGACACTTTTTTTCTCTCGATAACTGTCCACTCGCAACTAAGGAACTGCGGTGCGAGAGAAGCATAAAACAAACATAAAAAGCGTATATGAATGGGAAATTCAGTGGGTGCATATAATGCCGGTGGAATATAATCACCTGTTGCGGAGAGACGGCGGGTGATAAATTGACGGTAATCGAGCGCCGATTACGCTACGTAAATATAATATAATAAAACCTCTCGTTATATACCTAAAGTATATAACTCTATACGCGATTAATTACAAGCAAGGCCAGCCACCGACACTACACTCGCCTCGCTTCGCCTCTCGGAAATGAAATATGCGTGTCACAAGTGCGCAAGCTGCGGCAACGCGCGCTCGGCACTCCGGGAATAGCGAGCGAACGGACCCCCATAAAAGATCGGCGCAGCTGGATTTTTTTGAAAAAATCCTGGGCGTGTGTGTGCGCGAGCATGCGGTTGCCCCGGGGAGACAGCCACGAAGAAGAGGCCGAAGTGCTGGCGAGATAAAGGCCGCGAAGACGAGGAGTAGAAGGAAGCAAATGAGAAGAGACGAAGGAAGACGGCCTCGCGCGCCCGATAAAGAGACGAAGAGATGCGAAGAGAAGGAAGAGGTGGATGGAGAATTGGAAGATATGGTAAAAGAAGGATAAGAAGATTCGAGGGAAGAGTTGGTCTGTGGCGGCGGAGTTGAACGAGGACAGTGAGGCGGGCAAGGTGCTGCCAAGGTGGCGGTTAGGGCAGCTGATCTTCGAATAGCAGCAGGTGAATGTGAAGAAGCTCACGTGGATGAAGCGAGACGGGAGGAGATGGCGGTTGTGGTGGCGGCCGTGGAGGAGGAAAAGGTGGAATCCACGCGTGCATAAAAGGTGTTTCGTTATTGTTACCAGGCGAGCGGCAGCCCTTCGGATTTATTAATCTTGTTCTGCCGGCAACATGGTCTCGCCATCGTTGCGCGACTGATAGATTAAGAAAAAAAAAAAAAAAAAAAATGAGATGACGCCTTCCGTTCAACGCGATATGAATTCCTTCATGCGCATGTTCATATTTTTCTCAATCTTAATCTTGAAATTATCAACTCTAGTATGACCGAAAACACTTGGAGTCTTTAACGATAATCAGACGAGCAACTATATATATCGATATCTTATCGTCTTCATATTATTTGATAAGTCAATTTATATAGGTCAATTTTTATAATAAATATAAGTCTCTTCTTTCTCTCTTATAATCTCGAGAAAAGTAAATTGGAATGGGGAACATGATAGATTCTTTCTTGATAAATTTCTATTCATCGGAAATGCGATGTCTTGATACGCGATTATGGCAAATGAGTTTTCTCGATAAATATTTTCGCAGTTGTAATATGTACTGTAACAGAAAATACAGTCATAAATCAGTAATAAAAATCAACATTGCTCTTATCATTCTCGGATTTAAAAATGGATCAGAAGACACGCTAAATATTCCGCAAATATTTTATGAATCTGTAACGTACCACTTGAATAAATCAGAATAGGTTGTGCTATGTATGTCTCATACATGAGACATGACTGATTAATCTTTTCTCAATAATTGTTATCTAATGTTTGATCGAAGAGAGAAATTTTCGATGTCATTCGACGTTGATGCGTGTCGCAGAAATTTATGATTAATTTCTTGCTTCAACAAGAAGTATTCCCGTCAGTCCATTATCGCGTGTATATATCGACGACATTCTTTCCCATATCAAATACTCCGTGGAGGGTACCGAGAATGAAAAAGCCGTGAGATCAGAAAATACAAATGTCGCAGTTGTGTACACATATGAAACGTACGCACGTTTCTTTCCTGCCAAATCTTACAAATTAGATCATATATTTCGCAGAAAAAAAAGAAATATAAAGAAGACAGACACACTAAATATTATATATCGATATTGATAAGCATTTAATATTAAATTTAAATTAATCCGCGAGCTAATATTAGTAATTTATAAATTATAAGTTAAAGGTTATTTTATTTCTCACAAAAAGATTCGAATGCATTGTTCCAAGATATGCGTAACGCGTAATGTTCATTATTAGTGTTATGCAATCCTTAATCGCGCAATCGTTCGAGTACATCGACGACAAGGACGAGCTCACACTCGACGCCCCCGCGTTCACTTTGCGGACAGAAGGTGAAGGGGGACGTGCACTGTAGGACCGTTCGACTTCCTTGCGAGGGTCCGTTCCCATGTCCTCTCCTGGTTCTCGCTTTATGGGTCTTTCCGTTGTCGCCGCTTCCCATGGACTTCCTAAACATTGACTTCCTTAAAGAAGGCAGGGAAGAGCAGATGGTCTATTAATTCGATGGCCGCGAAGGAACCGCCGCCACCACCACCACCACCACCACCATCATCGATGCCGGACACCTTGCGATGTATATGAACGAAAAGAAACCTCGCGAGACGCCCTTCCCAGGCGCAGCTCACGCACTTGTCATGCCCGTTTTCAACCGTTAAATTTGTCGAATTCCCCAGTGACCTCACAACGGTAACGATGTAGTGGGAAAGCGAGAAAAGCAAGTTTGCGTTTGCTTAAAAAATTTTAATCAACAATTTTTAATTTAGATTTAAGACTAAAATTTTAATTGCAAGTGCTTTAAGAATAAAATTAATATTCATAAAATAATTGTAAACTGATGATTATTATTTTAATCATAGATAAATGATATGACGATCACACAGCGATTCTTACTGCTGATTTTATCCCGACGATTATAAGATCAGTGTCATGCAAGTATAACAACTAACGTAACGATAGCTACGATAAAAGACTTATAATAGCAGGCTTATCAGGGATAAGCAATTTGCATGCTGTTAATGACGGAATATTCCACCGGGGGGCAAAAATTTGGAGTCTCTTAAGAATCCAATCAGCATAATCACTGAATCATGCAGTCTTTCTTTCGAAAGACAGAATAAGCAATATGTATCGGCAAATCGAGAGTCTGTTTTATCTCGTATCTCGGCCGATCGATCGACAATAATAACAGATCTGACGTTGCATTTTGCTCACCGTAAATCGTTTGTATATCAAAAATAACAATAATAATAGCAACCAGACAGAGGCGACAATTTCTGACAAATGATAGCATAAATATCGCTCAGGAGAATCTAAATTAAAACGATAAGACAATTTGCTACCTATGTTTATAAAGATGAAATGTCAAAGATATTACCGCAATAAATATTTGCGAGGCTACAGTTCATCTGACTATTCCGCGAACATTTATCAAGTTCGTCTGATTAATCATATCAAGAGATACATAGCTAGCATTTTTAGGAATAGATTATGCTTACTAAATACATCCAATGATAAAGTTATTATCACTAATCAAACATTTATATTTCGAATTTAAGTATGGTATTATTATTAGCGATGCGTGAATCCGTTTGTAAACGTAACAAATTTCTCTCAAATAAATCGATTGAAAAATTACAAAAAATTTCGAAGTAATTTTGTTTAAGAAGAAAAAAGAAAACTTTAGATAATATATGCGGAATTTACATTAAAAATTGTATGCGTAAAAAGAAACATCGCGGCGTTTATCTTTGTATCAAAAATAGATTAGAAAAATTGACGGAGTTGTTTCACTTATGCAAAGGACTTTCATGCAATTGAAAATTATCCAGTTAATTTACACATTGATCTATACGCAAATAAGTCTACGCAATGATGCAATAATAAATATTGAAGTTTGCAGTTCAACTTCCACTCGAATCTGCGCATCCATTTATTCGAGTGCGCTTCGCTCTCATATCATTCATCGTTTAAGTATTTATTAGCGAATGTTGCATACACGTAACTAATCACATAGGATTTACAAGATTGTACGGTCTAACTATGGTAGTCCGTAACTACTACGTCTCGCACCTTTTGTTCGCAAAAATGAATATAAAATTTCTTTGCAATAATGTAAAAAGACGACGAATTCAACGATTGAATGATTCGTTAATAATCATTGGACTTAACATTTTTTCAAAGTTAATTAAATATTTCGCGCTCGCAAATTTTATCTACATACAAAAATCTCGGATCTTTCAATAACAGCATCGAGATAGAATCTGCATATGGCAGGTTATCTTTGTTTATAATTTTCAATGACAAAAAAAAATGTTTATATTTCTTATCTCTTAAACGTCACGAGATAAATTAGATAAGTAAATTAATGCATTAAATTACATCCATTTATACGTTTGCGTCGATAAGTAAAACAGTTTTGTTTATTTAAACTTTCTTGACAGATAAAGAATGTTTACAATCTATCGTATCAAATTGATATCTAGAAGAAGTAACAAATAGATAATTTTTTCTCGATCTGTTATTTTCGTTTTATGGCAGAACGATGAGTTATATGAACTTCCTAGCGTCAAAGTCCCCGCGATAATGGGTGAAAGGTTTCTTTCGAAATTGAAGTCTTTGATCTAAGAACGAGACGAATCCGTGATGTCGAACGAGATAAACGCGATCAAACGAAATGAGAACGTAGAAAGAGAATGACGAATGAACGGGAGAAGAGCTGCCGAAATAAACATGGAGAAAGAAGGAAAGGGGAAGATAAAGAGAAAAGGACCCGCGCGAGATACGATCTACGATAGCTCCCGTCTTCAGCGTGACTCGTAAAGGGCCCAGGATTTTGGGATACCCTTTGATAATTGCCGACCGCGAGCCAGCCGCAGTTTCAAAGTACACCCAGGTATTCTCAAAGGTGTTGTTTTGACGTTCAATTATCCTCTCTCGGATTAAAATCGGGATTGTTAACAATACTTTGAAATAATGACGATTTTGTAAAAGATATCTTCGACGTACGTTAATTATAAAATATAACGAATAAACAACCTTTCCAATATCTTTTTGATGTGCGATCTAATTCCTCGCAATGTAATTTACTTAAAACTTACCAGAGGATAATGGTTACGTAACAAAATTAGTAATTTAATAGTAATTACGGCCTTTTAATAGTAATACTGAATGTTGCAAAAATTGCTCCAAAAATCAAGATATATCATAAGTGTCATAACGATATCGCAGATGAAGTAGCCGACTAAGAAATCGGAGCAGTCGAAGTATCGCGAAGCGATGACTCCGGAATCTCAGGTTATCGCCGCCTTTTTGCTGATAGCGATATTGGCAAATTAGAGTTAAACGTTGGGTCGCGAACTATAAATTAAATTCCACAATGAATCGCTGATAAATAAAAAAAAAATTTTTTTTCCTTAACTTATTCATTAAAAGCGGAGTAATTTTTCACTCGCATTAAACTTATTTTCTTAAAAAAATAGTGTAATTTTGTGCATCCCCGATGAGAGAAAGGTACAAATTGGAAATGGGGAAGAAAATCGAGAGGAGATAGAGAGGAAGGAAAGGAGAGGGAGGGATAGCAATCCGACAATGGTCACATATTTGAGTGCACATGCGTTCAATGCGTACGCACGTTGCACGTGGGTCTGTCCCCTCTTTCTTGCCCCCCTCACGTTTTGTGCCAGCTCGGT
This sequence comes from Formica exsecta, assembly GCF_003651465.1. Classification (NCBI taxonomy): domain Eukaryota; kingdom Metazoa; phylum Arthropoda; class Insecta; order Hymenoptera; family Formicidae; genus Formica; species Formica exsecta. Next base: position 2,187,337 of record NW_021853570.1, read on the forward strand.
GGAAAGAGCGTGAAAAAGAGCCTCGAGAAGAAAACTGGTTGGCGTCCTCACAATGGCGGGCGGGATTACGTAGGCGCCCTTGGGATCCCCTATTCAGGATCAGCCTCCTTGAATAGAATCTCGGAAAGGATAAGTGCCTGGTCCGTGTGCGACCGCGTATATTCACATCCTTCACGCATACATATCGCAGGAAAAATGTCCGTAGAGAAGAAAAGAAAAAAAATATAACGGCAAAATGAGAGGAGAAGATGAATTCCCTGTGGATTCTGTAATAACATCTGAGAATGTTTTCTCTCCATTTGTATTATTTACGCGATGTATAAGTATCGATATATATATATCGATACCCGACGCATTCGCGCGGACCGCACGATCCTGCATTAGCGGCGAATTAACGACACGCAGATTAGAGGACCCGCGTGAGTAACAATAATTAAGATAAAGTGTGGCCGGTCTTTACCTATCTTCTACAGAAAAAAAAAACAGACGGCGCGGATACACGTACGCATTCATATACATAGGCCCGTATTATTCGAGGCGCGTATGCACGCATCCACCTGTTGCCCCTCCTTACCTCCCACCGCACGCATTAAAGACGCACGCACACGCATACGCTCGACGCGCACGCCTGCATGTACGTGGGACAGCCGTTTCCTGGAGGCACGATGAGTCCTAGCTCAAGTGGATGACCAAGGAAGAGGGGAGAGAAGGACGCAGAATGAGAAACCTCGTACGAGAAGAAAGAACCACGAGAAAGGAGAGAGGAAAAGAAGAGAAGGGGAAAAGAGAGAGAGGGGGGAAAGAGAAAGAGAGATGAGGCAAACAAAAAAAGATTGACGAAGATATAGATGCGGGGAGAAGCAAAGAAAGAGAGAGGGATAAAAAAGGATAGCATCGAGCCGCCCCCAGCAGAGAACGCAGCCTCCGTAGGCCTCATCCTGTCCCACGCCAGGACACGGTTTGCTCCGTCAAAGTTCTTTCCTCGGTGGTTTTCTCTTCATCCGAAGAACTGGTTACGAATAAAAAATATAAATATATCTGCAAACTGTACTATATAATTTCGTATAATACTGACGCGATTACTTATTGCCGTACTCTTTAAAATTGCTTCAGGAAAGACTTTGCGATGTAACATAAAAAAGAAACCAATCTTTCAAGAATATCTAAAAAATATAAATAGGCAGCAAATTTCTGATTTCTTTTAATTTTATTATAATATCGTCAATTTTATATGTGAATCCATACTTAAATGAAAAATTAAAAGACCCAGCAGAGTTCACAACCCACGTGTTTCTTTTTCTCCCACGTTAAAATATATAGTCTACTCAATGAAAGATACACGGATTGCTTTTTCGAAATAAAATTGATATAAAATGTATACATAATTATAGATATACATTATCGATGTGTGTAATTCAATGAATGGAATAAATTTTGAAATATTTTTTCACGTGATAAATTCAGAAAATTTTTCTTAACATACACTTTTACGGCACGATTACGATAACTGTGGCCCCCTATTTGAAAGGTCGTTTCTGAAGACATTTTTGACGAGGAACACGGGAAAAATAGTAAAAAAAATTTCCGACCAATAGAAACGACCTTTCAAATAGGGGGCCACAGTTATCGTAATCACCCCACTTTTACAATGTTAAAGTTAAAAAAAATAATTAATGATTATAAATAATAATCAATATTCGCATTAAGATACAAACGAGCGTAAAAACATACATTTGAACACGCGTATGAATAGTGGGTCGGATTTAAGCTCACGCGGTATCAGTGCTGTTTTGATTATCAAAATATGAATCCATGAAGGAAAATTCCAAAGAGTCTGAAATGCTCTCTTAGCCAATGTTTAATCATTCTGTAATCACGATTAAGAGATACCCCTTCTCGTTGTGCAAAAGTATTTTGATTACTATTTAAATTCTATTTGTTTAAACTTACATATGTGTGATTGCATCTAATTATATTTGCTGTATATGTTATAAATTCTTGGAATTGTACAACGCTATCACATCACTTGATTCGACACATATGTATAGATACATCTCTTTTCAAATATTGATCTTTAATTGAAACATCAGGATTTTGAAAAAAGCCTTGAAATATCACACATAAAGATTATATATACAGATTCATGGTATATATTATGTAATTCTTTTTAATTCAAATAATATTTTTTCTAGTTTTGCGTGGTTTAAACTGCTATAGATATCTCATCTTATCAAATCATCGATATCTGATGATTTACGAAGATGCATCGATGACAAGATTTACGATGATAAAACTAATCGAATGCATTTTTAAGTCGGTGTCAAATGATATTATCAAGAGTTCGAAAATTTCAGAGTTCATGCCTAGAAGTCATCGAACCGGATTTTTATCAGAGAAAAATTCCACAGAAACGATTTAGATGATAGGTTCCGATATAATATCTTAGCCTCTACGGTCCAAACGGTAAAATTAATTGCGAACAACTTATTATCTTTTTTTCAAAAGCGATCTTGGGGAGAGATCTTTGCAAGACGTAATCGACTTGTAACTTGTTCATATAACTGACGAGAAATCTAGCTGTCCGGTTGAGATTGTCACTGATCGTCAGCTGGTTCATCACAAGTCCCAAAGGACAGTAATACGAGCTCTTTTTCGCCATCCCTGGTGACCTAATTGGGACCACCGTGATCGTGGTCGATCATTGACCAATCGCAGCATGCTACCGCCCGCGTAATTAACCAGATTTACTGCGGTAGGTCCTTTATATTTTGGCAAACGTACTAAGTTCGAAGTATTATTTAGTCTCGTCAAAATTATTTATTTCCGGAAAAAGAGAGATCTCACGATCTTCAAATCGTCATCAATTTTAGAAATATATTTTTTTTTTGGTGGAGAAGGAAATCCATAAATCTTTTCACGTGTAAAAATGTCATGTTCTACATATTTAAACAATTCTCTATTCTTATACTTAAAAGTATCACCAATCCATGTCGCGTACAAAGGGCGGGCACGATTTCTCCCCATGCGTGGCGATTTAATTTTAACCCGCGCGGCAAATCTTTCGGGCTACCTTAAATCTTCGCTCCGACTCACGGATCTCACGGCGAACGCATCGTGAATGCACGCGCCCAGCAGCGGGCGCATTACACGCACCGCAAGTGAAACGTATTCGAGGCAGGGGGCAGGTCTGCTTATGTCCTCTCGGGGTATATTAGGATGATTCTTCTTTTGCTTGCGCGATGCACATATATGCGTGTGTATGTGTTCTGTCTTACGGACGCGGGAAGCCGATGTCCCTTTGTGGAGAACATATGTGTTCATATGTATATGTGAATGCGTATCTGCGTGTACACGTGTGGGTCGCCCTGTGGGAGTCTCCGCAGCTTTCTTATTCCTTCCGTGCCCATCATCCGCCGAGACCGGCTGCGTATATACATGCATGCACAAACGATTTTTGATCCAAAGATGGAATAAATAAATATATATAAGTGGATATATGAAGAAATAAACTAAATATTTTGCGAAAAATATTCATATTAATATCTTCATATTTATTGCTGAGATATTTGTAGTAGCCTTGGAATATTTTTAATGACTACCTTGTATTAATAGCGACTGTCATTATATTCTGAGTTTGACAGTCGTGGATCAGAAATCTATTTACGACTAAAATGCTTCAATCTTGTACTCGTTCACCTTGTACTCATTTCATATCTCCATTATTGATTTGACCTACAGAAAATAATCTCGTAATTATCGTTAGATGACACGTGTTTAATTATATCATGACAGAGATTATACTAATCGTAACTGAACGTTATCTATAATTCTAAATATTGCATCTTCACACACAAAGCACGTGGCCTGTCATACGTATCTACCACCGGTCGAGAGCCGGCAAACACCTTCGTTTCTTCGTTGAGATCCGCGATAGAGGTAGGGGTTGAAAGTAACACGTGGTGGGAGATGTTTCGGCCGGGTTAAGTTAGGCTGGGGTCCCCTCTCCTAGCGATGCGACGACCGCTTCCCGGGGGACCGGGGGGCCCACAAACGTCGGCCCTGACGAAGGAATGAGAGAGACGATTAACTACGAAGGATGAGAGCAAACGAGCGAGCAAGTGAACGGAGATCGGGATACCGATCCCTTATAGCAAGACAGAGAGAGAATAAGGCGCAGAATGGGAGGGATAGAGAGAGAACCGATCGTGAGAGTGAGAAAAGGAGAGAGAATGATGGGGAGGAAAAAAAAGGGAAAAACGAACCGAAAACCCACACCCGAGCCGGGGACTCGTGAGGGACCTCTTCGTGGTCTCAGTTTGAATCGAGCATCCTTGGAAACCAGCGGTTCGATTCCAGACTTTCGACTTTACTATCGTGACTCACTTTACATACTCTCCTCCTCTTCTTCTTCTTGTCTACCTATTCGTCGTCTTTCTTGTTTTCTTCTCCTACTTCTCGGTGCTCGCACGTGTCTTCGAGAAAAGCGTAAAATTGCAACCGCGAAACATCCACGTGACGTAAATATCTCGTTACTTGTGTCGCCGAGGAGCCGCGACGCGACCACGTGGAAGAGATTCTCACTGATCTCTTTGCAGTCGGACACTGATACATAGTGCGCAAATCGGTTTTTCTCTTCCCTGTGAGGTGAGGACACTGTGTCCCGAGGGATTTTTTTTCTACAGATATCTTGGATTTCGATGATCGAAAAGAAGATCCGAAGAACCGGCTAATCCGCTATTGGTGAGTTACAAATTATTTCGCAAACATGTTCTTTCTCCGATGAAAACCGATGTGACTTCTTCATAAGTTTTATTTCAAAATTTTCTCTTTAGTGAAAACTTTAACTCTCACAATTTCTTTTCTCGTGATAATAATCTAATGTAAATACCGATTCGTGAAGGCTGCATATTTACCTCGGATTCCTTTCCCAAGTTTTTTTTCTAAACTCATATGTAATTTTTATTCCATTGTATCGCTCGCGTATCAAACACGGATTTTTTTTCTTGTTCTGTTTCAATTTCTCTGATTTTCCTGATTATAACAAGAGTCATAAAACAATGCTTTTTAATATATTAAAAATTAGAATTTAAGCAATTCGACATTTAATCTGTCAAATTTAAGTAACTGAAAATTAATGTTCTAATTATATTTTGAATTTTTATACGTACATAAATGCATTGAAAAACAGCAGGTTCTATTCTTTATGGTTTATAAGAGATATAGCATAAGGTAAACCATGAAGGTAGAATTTAATATCAAAATTATGTATATAAAACTATAAATAATTTACATAAAAAGGCTAAAAAAAAAAAGAAAGAGATATGACATAAAATTTTTAAAAGTCTCGATACTACGGATCAGATCTCAAATCCAATTTATATTGGAGACAAAATTCAATTTATATTATGAAGAAGACACATCTCTCGGAAGACTGGTTGTACAAGGTTTTCGAGGCTGTCATCTCGCGCCAACTATAAGAGAGATTGTTTTGCTTTTTTCCTTTGTTTTTATTTTTTGCTCGATGTACCGAAAACGATCCACAATTTATCGCGATCAAATTTTCGAGGAGAGCTATCGATCTCCCCAAGATTCCACGAAACGACAGCACCGGAAGACCTTTCAAACCAGTTTCCTAAACTTGCGGACGTGAGAAAGATTACGAAGGACGAATCGCCTTTACAGTTTTGCGAAAACTGACCAAAGACTTGCAGATTATAATACTCGTTTACCTTCCGATGTCGTATTACCAGTTGTTTTGCAATATTCGCGTTAAAGATACAACACGTCATTAAATTCGACAAGCATTGCCGACATGATTTTGACAGTGTGCAAAATCCGTGCTCGACATTCCCCGCAATTTCTCTTTAAAATATCATTTTATTCGACAGACAAGCGTTCTTTGCTGATATTTTTGTGCAATTGGAATTCTCCGGAACAATCGATTTTAAATCGGATGATCTTTCAAATCGAAAGAAAAACGTAGCATTTCCCCCGCTTCGGGCGACAAAAATAGAGGGTGACAAACGTCGTCGTTGTCACGAGATTCGCCATAGCTTGACAGCCCGAGGGGAAAAACGATAGATAAAAGGAGAAAGTAAAGCGAGGATGGGATACCTTCTCGAACAGGACCCCCGTAGCACAGGCATTTTGGAATCTGCGGGAGGGAAGAAAGAGGGGTGGGCACGGTGTACCAGATCCCCTGGGATAAAGCGCACATGGTACCGGGATGGGATTATCTCAGGTCAGGTACGAGAAGAGGTTCCGGAATCGAGATCCAGCGCATCGTACCTCGCCAACAATGCTCCCGCTGTGGATCACCGTTGATCCACAGCGGGTTCAATGAGATTGCGTAAAAATCTGTGCGCTTCATTCAGAGTGTGGGAGTCTGCGCAGAGGAATCCTCTTACTCGCATGAAAATATAAAAAGACCCTGACGTGAAAAGCGAGATGCGTCAACGTACTTTTCGGTGTGTCCTGTTTAACTAATTTAATAGAGTATCTTCTACGAAAATTTATTAACAAAAACAGAACTGATATATATTGAAAAATTCGTTATCTATATCAAAATGAAAATTTTAAGACTGATTCAACACTATCAACGTATCAATTCTTTAACGTATTATTTTCAAAATGGTCACATCTCGTTAAAGAGAGTGATGCGGTCGTTGGTCGAGCGAGTCGTTAAAAAAAAATTCTGAGTCTTGTCGTAACGAATCATCTGACGTGCTGGTAGAAAGATCCCCGATCGGGTCCAGTCCCTAGAAATCTCCGCCTCGCGCGGCCGTTGACCGTGGTTCGTTAAAAAAGAATCCAGAAAGACGATCACCTATGAACCCACCGGCGACCGTTACACGGTTTCCAGCTTCGACCGAGTCATTTTTCGAATTCGCCTAATCTCAGCTAGACAATGGCACGTCGACGCTCGCCTGGAAGCAGGACGAAACGTCCCGCTTCAGGATGCGCGTCGGAACCGGTATCCTGTCGCAGGATACCGTTGCCCGGGACATCTCGCAGGTCTCGGGAAGGAAGAGGGATAACGGGGGCATACGGAGGGAGTTGGAGAAAAGTTGGTAGGATCTATGAGAGGGTGCATATGTATGCGCACGTAGGGACACGTACGACGCCTTTGTGTCTCGCGCGAGGAGATTGTTCTATTGTTACGCGGAGAGACAGGTTTCATTTATGGTCACGTATGGTAATGACTCCGCGGAGAAGAAGAAGGAGAGAGTGACAGGCTCCCATAGGTCTTCGGGCCCTCGGGTGCAAGTGGGTAAACCGGGCAGTCAGACGGCCCCGGCAGGATGAGGAATCGCGCATCGGGGATACGCATATAAATTTGCATATTTTCGGCCCGCATCCTTCGACGCCCGGCCCACGTGGGAATCCACGGGCTCCTGGGCAACCGGTGCGCCGCCAAGTCGTCCGGAGAATGACGAGCACTTTTAACGGTTTCTTTTGTCGTTCTGGAATTAGAGATTTCGCTCCCGGCATTCCGGCAGACTCCGGGTTATAAATTGACGTAGATAGCGCGTCGCGAATTTAATTATTTGCCAGAATTTAATACGGAATCGGATGGAACACGCGGACGAAAAACGCGACGCGCAATTGCTGAAAAACAGTGTTTAATTCTCTCGATTATGTATCCTTAGCGTATCGGAACGAGGGCGACGGTCGGATAATTTTTTTCCGTTCCCTGGCGTTCCGAGTCGCGGAGCATTAATGATGCCACAATCGCCGGAATCGCCCTATTTCCACCAAATACGTTTGATAGGAAATTCCGATTGCGCCCGTTGCATCCTGCATTATAGCGAGTTTTTGCGAACTGTCTGCGCCTCGTTTCGGTATAGCTGCGCATGTACCGAACCGGTGAACATGCCGCTTTTCGTAAACGGACCGACGCGACGTAAGCGCGAAGGATACTCAAAACATGCCATAAATGGAACAATGACATGTTTTGGTCCGTCGGTCGATTCTCCTCTTTTTCCATAAAAACAGTCTCCGGTGGTCGTGAACGGGGACGCTCTATTGTGAGATATCCTTCGGTTTGTACCTTCCGTTTCGCTCGTAGGTGGTTGGCGGTAAAGATCACGTTGTCGGTGGCTAGTTTTGAATTTAAAGAGAACAATAAGCCGCCGGAGTAACGTTTAGAAATGCACAATTAGTAACGATGCGGGAAGACCCCCCCTGCTGCCAGACGATTTTTCTAACCCGCATGAATCCTAGACGAGCAGTCCGGTCATATCTGCTCTTTGTCATTCTCACCATGCGATAGCATCAAATCCGCAGTCTGTTTTGTCAACATCGACGATCGTGATTGAAGCGAAATTTCAGGGAAATATTCTGTACAACACTTTAGTAATGATCTCATTCTAAACGAATAAATAAATGAAGAATTAATCCGAATAATGCTTTTAATACCTCAAGCATGAAATAAGCGTTTCAACCTTTCTGTATTACTTGATTTCTCTGAAACGGCCGGTAATCGCGGCTTTGCCCTCTTATTAATTTTAAAGCCATAATTACGATTTCAATAATATACGACTCGTAACTTTTCGTGTCGATTCTGTAACGAGGCGTCACCGAGACGGACGCCGCGTGTTTTTTAATCTCCTTTTCGTGCATGGTTAATGGCATGATGGTTAAGTGACTCCTTCTCGGTTTTCTTCTCCGCGACCGCTCGCGTCCTTCCACCAAGAACACGCCGCTCTTTTTTATTTTTCTGAGGAACAAGGAAGGACTCGCGGAGGCAAGTGGCGAGGAGAAAGAGGAAAAAGACGAGGGGAGAGGGACGAGATCCTTCGTGTGTGGTCCTGCCGGAGTCCTCGGTCAACTCGTATGGCCGAGGTGTCGCGTTGTGTGTGGTATGCTACGGTGTCTTACGTCTCGCGTCGAGACATACCATGCGAACCACCATAACTACGAAGAGGCCCCAGGACACTCCGTGCACGTGTAGAGGAACAACACGCAGGAACGACGATTCTTCGTGCTCATGTTTTACGCGAACCCCCTAGAGAGATTCTGGAAAATCTCGTGGACTGCGTTTCTCGTTGTTTCTCACTCATTCGTAGATATCTAGCCGTCGTTGTCACTTCCGACATCTGGAATTTTAGTGCGCTTCGTCAGTGTACTGGTAGCCTAAACGAGTGTCATAAATATGGACCGGCATCAAATTACAATGGATCTCTTTATAAAGCATTCTCACATTTATTCAAGCGAGCTACGTCATGCTGATAATATGAACTTTCTGTGGATGCGAAGAATCTCCCGGATTCTTCGAATTCCATACATATCGTCAATTCCACAAATTCTTTAATTTATAAATCATTTAATTTATAAATCATTAAGATTGTAATAACAAGAATATTTTTTCTTGTATCTTTATCGATAATCAGAAAACAAACATATGCATTTTACAAATCTTTATACAATAATAATGTATTTTATAATAATAATAATAATAATAATAATAATATATAATAATAATAATAATAATAATTCTAGAAATTAATTAGTAGTATTTGCATGCATTTATATAATATATAAATGCATTGACGCAATCATGATCGCCCTTGTGTGATCGCCCCGCATTTTATTAATTTTCTTGAAAAATGCCAGCCTTTTATTTTATTATTATTTTATATCAAAGTACATAAAAATATCGAGATCTTTTTTCATGTCGAAATATCTCTACCATATACACATAGCTTACACTCAAGCTTTCATAATGGTCATTTAATTCGTCGATTTAATCGCTTTTGTGAATCCATTTGCCCTAACAGGTGACACTTCATCACATGTTGCTCAACTGCGAGTATAATGCGGGCGCTGTATTTGCGCTATTATTAGGAGGGCGATAGACTCGTTGAGAGATACTGAAGAGATCTTATGCAATACAATGTCGCCACATCTAAAATGATTTTCTTTATTCCTATTTGTATATATCACCAGTTATAATTGTTAAACTTAATTTTGAAATGCGACAAATTTTTATAAACAACTGTTTTCTATCTTAGAAAACGTATGGCTAAAATAAAGAAACAATAAACAAGTGTGCATACAATTATACTTATTGTTAGCTGAATAATTAATTAATTTATTAAAATTAATTATTTAAATTTCATCAATAATACATTTCTACCTGATAATTAAATAGATCAAATTTGTTTTCTAGTTATTGATACGAATTAATAATTCAGTATTCATTAATTAGTACAACGTGCGTATTCAAATGCAAGAATATAATTAAGTCCGATAAATGTTTGAAGATATTTTTTTGAGACTTTAAGTAATTAATCGAATAACTTTATTTTCGAGTTCATTTTTTATCGCCAAATTAATATACTAATATTAATTAATTTTTATACGAATAATTAATGCCTTTGTAGAAGACACCGATATTTATACAAGTGTACGTTATCAGGTTGCATACAATACCGAAGCGTTTGAAAGTTATGCACATTTTTCATAAAAGAAAAACATCTCGCCGATTCATTGAAACTTGAAACAATAGATTCGATGACTTCTCGATAATAAGGTTACATAACGATAATAAAATAAATAAAATGCGTATTATACATATATGATAATACTGATAATAATAAATCGCAAAACTCAAAAAGGAATAATGATGGAAATATAAAATTCGCGGGAGAGAGGACCGCGTCTATTTTTGATCTCGCAGATCGTGTCATCCTGGCACGGCCTTAACCTTGGAATGGCAGAAAATGTAAAAAACGAAGGAAGAAAGAAAGGGAGCTACGAAAACGTACGCGACGGCGGTATTTATTCGATGTGGGAGGTCCTCCCCGACGGTTTCCCTGGCACAAAATGTTCGAATCATTTGTCAATGCGGTCCAGTTTAGCGATTCGTCTCACCAACACAAAAATTCCACAGCTCGATGCCATGGGGTGTTGGCATAGTCTATACAGGGCACTCCCTATCCTCCGATTTCTTTCATTCCGGATCCTGCTCCGCAGTCAGACCGGGGTGCGGAATGAGATCCTTCCCTTGTGGAACGGCTTTCTTTCTTGCGGTCTACCAAAGGTGTGAAATTCATGATTAATTATCGATTTTTCGAAGGCGGGTTGAGAACCGTGATTCTATAGGTCCATATGAAAGATCAGGCTGATTCTACGTGATTACCCATGAGACTATCCATATGTCGCGTGTAAAATTTGAGAATTTTTACGGTAAATAATTATATTCCTTTTATCATTAGCATTTTTAATATTATACTGAATTTTATATCAGAATATTGTATAAATATAGCAACTAACAATAAGTATACCGATCTCTCCGGTAATGCATTCTCCGGAGAAGAATGTATGACTTTAGACCTGACGCGTTCGTGTTTGCGAAAATATTCTTCCAACCTCCCGTGTAGCCATTCGCCGAGACATTCCTGTACGTCGTACAAACAGAGGAAAAGGGGGAAGGGAGTTGGCAAATATTTTCCTTCCTATGTTACCGCACGCCGTGCGCTCTTTTCAGAAACTGTGAAACGCGCAAAGGTGAGATTTTCGATCGCGTGTCCCGATGGTCGAGCACTTATACAACGCGGCGGGATCGGAGGGACGTTTTTGTAGGTGTACCGGGAATCCGTGCACTATTCTATTTATTTTTGACCTCGTGAACTCTCCATGGGACTTTACCAAGTTAGATTTTTCGAACAAGATAAAGACATACATAGATTACATTGTGAATTATTGAACAATCTCCTCTAAATCATTGAACGATTCAATACTTAGTTTTGCAAGGAAAAAAATTGCTGCGAAAAAAGGGATTATTTATCTAAGTACGGGTTTATTAAGAATATTAAAAGAATAAAGAAAATCGCTTCGGAGATTTAACTAATCGCTTAAAAGGGAGATAAGAGGCAAGCACGAGTCTACTTTTGTTTATACGTTCTTATTTTCCTTTTTAGCTTTAGGGAATAATTCTATTAATTTAACTTATCCCATTTACCATATATAGTTATATCTCATAACTCTATTTAAATTCTATTTCTCGGCGATAAAAATCCTAAAAAAATTGATATAATCACGATATATACCTTAAAAAAATAAATGTACTTTCTAAAAATGTGTGTTTGATTACAATACTATTTTACACAAGATTATTATACATATTGCAACAATATTGTTACAATACTATTGCACAAATGAAAATATATAAATTTAATATCAATTCTATCCGCCTCTTATTAATTTCTTTAAACGAGAAAACGGGTTTTTAGTTTGATGACAGATAGATTGATGACAGACAGATATAATCAACATATCTCAAGACATATCTTAGAATATACTGCAAAAGATAATATATTCTATTTTCAAATTTATTGTTTCTATCTTGAGAATCTTATCGGGACATTAACATTTTCATGAATCCGATGCTACTGTACGTCAGTAAGATTAGTATCACTGCAATAATGACACCGGCGACATAAGATCGTCGTAAGATAACGACGTAATGGCAGAATTATTTAATTGGCATTTCTCGTTCTCTCGACGATAGGAGAACATTGCGTATCGTACGCACACGCACACGAAGAACGTCCTCGCGAGGAGAATGCAGGAAGAACGAGAGACCCCACGGCGGGAGGATTTAATCTTCAATTCCGAAAATCAACGTAATGTATTCCACCCCGAGGGGGAGAGAGGGGGTGGGGATCCCTCTTACCCGGCTTAGGAGTGGACGAGTAGAGTAGAAGGATGGAGGGCAGGGTGCTCGCAACCTGTAATTTCAACGCGAACGGGCTAAGTCGTCGGTAATATGGGAGCCCGGAGCTGGTATAACGGCTCATTTCCATAATTCGTTCTTTAAGCATCATTTTTAATAGGCCCCTGGCGCCGTGCGAGCGGACCGTGCGGCGCTTCGTCGACGTTGTGCCCGGGGGGGCTCTTCGTAGACCCTTACGGGGGAGATCTCCGTAATGTTTACACGACATTGGTCAGACTTCTGTCGTCCTTCGCCGTCGTTCGCGTCGCAGTAATGTCTTCATATATTCCCACGAGTATGAATCGTAATTTTCCTGGAAGAGTCTCTTCCTTTTGTCGCCAGATACGATTCGTCGTAAAAAAAAAGTTTTATTGTAAAAAAAAAAGCGCGCATATTCAAGAACTCCTTTATTAAAACCACAGAATAGTCCGATAATGTACGATTTGCAACCTGTAATTTCCTGAAATCTTTCTTTTCCCTCCGCTTTCTTATCATTTATATACCGCATCGACAGATAGCACAGATGCTATCCTATTGTCTCGACCGTGTAATGAGCACCGGTCACAATTGCTCTACATCAATTGCCAGTACCCCGAATTTCGTATGCTTGGGATGCTTACAAAAAAAAGGAAAAAAAAAAACGGAAGTACGGTACAACTCGCAAGACAAGGCATGGCGAACAAGTGGTGCACCGTCTGCCGCTGCCAGCCTTATAAACCGGTCACGTGACCGAGCAGGATCGACGAATCAACGTGTGGTAGCGCCACGAGGAATCGTCGGAAGATTACCAAGAGAAACCGCGGGAGGAAGCGAGGGAGAGACCGATGGATAATACGTGTTACAGAGAGAGAGAGAGAGAGAGAAAAGCAGAGAGAAGAAGAAGGAAGATGAAGCCGGAGCGAGATGAGAGAGTTCACTTCTTCCTCTCGGTAGCAAGGTTTCGAGTCGGCGCGGAGGTAGAGGACCCCCGTCGTGCTCTCCCGCTGCGACCGGTAGCCATCCTCCTGTCCCGTACGTAATACGCATTACGTGTGTGAGTGCGTGGCACGACTCGCATACGTGGGGAGCACACGCGTGTATCAGACCCGAGCCGGCGCACGCCATTGCGATATTAATATTCCGTCTTTAAGCACGGTAAATCAACGGAGAAACACGCACGTTCATCCTCGACGTCGATCTTTGTTCGTAGCTTCGATTACTTCGGGGGGATTTTTAAAGATTCCGGAAGGAAACTACACGCTCTGAAATTGAACGAGGGTAATTCTTGCACGATAGGTGAAGAGGTACGTCTAGCCGCACGACGTCGAAAGAAATTAATATACGCTGGATATGGTCGCTTTATTCGACAGGAGCCGCTTCAGAAGAAGCTTCTTGAAGAAGTCCACAAAGGAGAAACGGAGTCTAGCTCCTCTCCATATGTTTCTCTCACGGCACTCGAGACCCACTATCGGCCGGTTCCGCGCCGCCGATGGGATTTCGAAAGAGTGGAAGATAAAAAAAAAAAAGGGCAAACTCTCTCTCGACGCGACCCCTCTGAACCCCTCCCCCCCGACAGCGCGACGAAATAAAAAGTACGACGCGATGCCGCGCATGGATCGCGGGAATTTCAACCCCCGCTGTGAGCCAACGGTGGAGCTATGGAGTGGCTGTGCAACATGCAGGGGAGATCGAGCACCTCCTTCCTTCTTTCCTCTCCCCCTCCCCCTCCACCCCCTTTGTCCTGACGTATTTTTGTGATGCGAACCACACGCAAAGCGCCACGCGATCTATATATTCGGTTTCCCACCTCGTCGCGGCTGAAAGTGGTCTCTCGCTGAGCATGGGGCGATCCAATTTTCTTCTCAAGGTTTCCCTCGGAACGGGCTTCCCGTAGGGAAGCTCTCTTCCCATCGAGACGAAAAGCTTCTAAAACTTAATGAATGTTTGACAGAGGAATTGTACTCGCGTTCGTTAACGAATCATTCCGTCTATTCAACGTTCCATTAAACTCGGTAGAAAAAGAAAGAGAGAAGAAGAGAGAAAGAGAAAGAGAGAGAGAGAGAGAGAGAGAAGCCATATATATATTTTTTTAAATTTTTATTAATTGAATTCACTCGCGCGCGAGGAACGCTTGAAAGAGTATCCTCTTAAGAAAGTTCGATACTAAATAACGTTCAGCTTGTGTACCGCCAAATTTTACTACCGCGCAGCCAGCAGAAACCTTAACGTAACTTTAATTAAGGAGATATTCGGAATGTCGAAAGCAAATTATTAGTTGCGGCGGCGTTAAAGACGAAAAGGATGCCGAGTAGAGTTCTCTTGTATCCGCGAGAGAGGCGATTCAATTTTTCACAATCATCGTAAACAGGACCCGAGGGACGTAACAGCTACCGAAATGGTCGCCCCGGCTGGCGAGCCGGGGCCCATCGAAAGATCCCAGGGCCCGATGGTATCCCCAAGGGAAAGCACAGGAATCAAATCTAAATGAAAGATCTGCGGGAGGGGGAAGAAGAGGAGGGAGAGAGGGAGCGGGGCAAAGGGAAATAAAATCTCTTTCGGCGTTCCACGGACACATCATAAGCAGCGGTGGCGAAGAAATAGTGGGAGGCAAGGGGGTTAAAGGGAAGAGAGAAGAGGGGGGAGGGGGAAGAGTAGGACTATCTCTCTCCCGGATCTCAATCTAAAGACTCCAAACATATTTTCTCGAGTTTAGCGTCGGGCCCGGCTCTTCCATTGGCCGTCGTGGAATCTCCGTCTCGAGCCGTAATCTTCCTTCTTTCCCTCTCGTCCCTTTCTCCCGTCTTTCTCTCTCTCTCTCTCTCTCTCACGCGCATACACACACATACACATTCTCTTTCTCTCCCCTCTAGTCCTCTTCTCGATTTCTTCTACCTGTTCGCCGCGTTCCCCGAGATCAAAGCACGCCGACGCCAGCAGCCCGGTCCGTGGGGTGTCATCCGAGATGAAGGGTGGGAACCGGCGGTTGCAGGAAAGGTCAGGGGGGAAGAAAAGGCGAGATGGGGCAGGAAAGGTGGCCATACAATATTCATTAACGTTAAGGTAAGGTCGCTGGGGGTACTTTTCTCGGAGGATGAATCAAGAATTGAGTATCGTCTGATGTGTACCGGTATAAATTATAGCGTTCCTGTGTGTGTGTATGTGAGATCGATCGAGGCCCCCGTTGCCCGACCGCATAATGACTTTACGTAAAAGAGGTAAAAGTGCTTCGGGAAATGAGACCGATTCTCGCACGAAGTCTAATACATAAAAGCAAACGATGAATTGCATGTGTGTGCGTATGTGTGAATGACTTTACATAAAATTATCGTGTGATATGATAATGTTTAAAAAAATATTTCTTGTATACATATCACAGATCTCTGTTTCGTGCCGCAACGACGACTAAGATTGTGAGCGACACACCATAAAATTTATAAAACGCATACGAAATGAACGATGCGATACGATCGCTTAGGACGGACACACAACGCTAAAATTATTTTCCAAGTTAAGATCGCGCGGGACGAATAGCGTTCGTGTTTCTCAGTCGATCTTACATTTTTTTCAACGGTTATCGATTGTCCGGCATCAGCTTTGTCGTCAGGGAAGATTATACGACCCCATCCTTCATTCTTTATCTTGTCACGCGAATTATCCAATTATTTATATATTAATTTAACGATAATTTCTTTGAAAAGTTTATTTCAAAAAATTATTCTATATATTTTCATATCTTTCGTATATTATTCAATCGGATTATCTTTTATAAAATATTGCAGCGTGTTAAGTGATAAAAGAATATTTCTGTATGATGAAGCAGCAATAAAAATTAATGCGATATCGCGTGAATACACGATATTAAGCTGTTATATTAAAGTAATGGATGGGCATCATTAAATTCGTGTTTATTCGTTTATCAAGCAGTTCACGTAAGAAGACCCCCTCAACAATGTTATCGAGAAGTCAATACCGATAAGTATTGACTTATCAGAATGCACGTTCTCTCACGTATCTTCACACTTTTAAGAATTCATTCTTTTCATTTTTTTTCTCTTTTTTTTTTTTTTGAAGAAAAAAAGGATGCTAAATAATTCGCTTGCATTATAAACGATATATTATAACACATTTAATTTAACGAAAAATACTAGTAATTAAATATTTAGCTTTCTTATAATCTTTTCTTTAATCATGTTATGCTAAAATACGATCGTTTTGCGGCGACATTGAAAACCGTTCACGTGGATAGCAACAGGTAGATCTTTATACCGATAAAAGTCTGAACTTGTTTACTTGAAACCGCCAGACACGCGGATTCCAAGTCGCGACGAGATTAGATTGCCGTTCAATTAACACCCCAACGTCGCTGAAGCGTCGCTATTATACGATATATCATTCGCGATATTTTCAGATAACTTACGAAGGAAGAGGCCTCTTATGAGAAATCTTTCTCTTGAATTATATATAATAATTTATTAAGAAAAATGAACAGATAAAAATAAGAGAAAATACGGTCATTAAGATAATTATTGTTCCGCCGTATTATCGTCGCGTTATAAATCAGACGATCGATGGCCGAACAAAGCTACGGCATAAGGGAGATTTCTCACGGATCATCGGATCCATCTTTCCTTTGTGATCGAAGAAAGTGGACGGATTTTCCCCCCGGTTTTTGTTCGCGAAGCGTCAGCCGCGATCGTTTTCCACGGGATGGAAAACGGAACCAGGCTCGCGCGTCTGACTTTTCATCCGTGGAGAATAGACCATTATCTCTCGTATACGTGGTGTGCATTTACGACATCTGTTATGTCTACGAGAAACGTATTTTCCATTTCTCTGGTGGAACTAAGTGGTCTTTATAAATCTTGCTTTTGGCGTTACGATTTACAGCGGGGAATTAAATACCTCAATTAATGACGTCATTAATAACATTGTGCACGGCCTCGTGTATTACGCGGCAAATAAACGAAATGGCAACAAGAATTAAACGTTCCGCCTTGTCTAAATATAGATATAGAACCTCATCCATTGTGCAAATTAATAGAGGCATAAACACTCAAATAAATAAATTTTTTTTTTAATCGAAGATTTGAATAGCACTCGGGGATTTTACTTATGCTGTGGATAATGATTTCAACATACCACTAAGAATAAAAATAATGTCCTCTTGACTTTTGCTTCAGTGACTATTACAATATGTGGCTTCAAAAGATATAGTGTCGGCCAAAGTCATTTACGATTAGCGTATCAACTCCAAATATTTAGATAAGGTCTGAAAAATTGAGCCATGTTTAGACGAAAGTTTGGCCACCTATCGCGTTTACAAGATTACTCAGTGAATACAAGTGTTGTCGCGACAAATGATTCGTGACAAATTGAATTATATAATATGGAATTTTTTCTCCTCCGTATGACGCGATATTTCGCACCGTGAAACATGGCGGATTAATGATAGCGTGTCAATCTCCCTTTTTTTTTGTATCGTGAATCTACGTCAAGAATAACGCATGATCGAGAGTACCGCAGGTTGGAGTGACGCGATATTTCGCACCGTGAAACATCGCGGATTAATGATAGCGTGTCAATCTCCCTTTTTTTTTTTGTATCGTGAATCTACGTCAAGAATAACGCATGATCGAGAGTACCGCAGGTTGGATATATCTATCAGACGGCATCTCGTGTTGCCTAACAATCCCGCTGATCTCTGAAGTCACGTCATACATTCGAACGAGATCATCGTGATCATCGCGTCGGCGCGCGCTCGTCCAATTATGAAACTCGCGCCTTCACGGTCACATGTTGTTCTTTATCTGCCCCGATATCTTCCCATCGATCGTCGATCGATCGATGCTTTTTTTTTAATCATCATTCCTTTTAAGCGCCGCGCGCGCGGTCGTAAATCGTCTCCTCTCGTCTGTCGCGTCCTCTTATCAATTGCGTCATCGCGCCAGGAACGTGTTCGAAACCACGTGACAGTGACCTTCGCACGGATCGTCTTTCGAAACGGCGATAGGCTGGTCACTTCCTGATGACGAAGATCCCCTCCCACGGATCAGCCGTGGAAGCGGGCGATTGTCGTCCAGGGACGCTGTCGTCATTTTTCGCGAGAGAGCGCGTGATTTTGCCTCCGAAAAGAAATTATCCAGTCGGTTTTGTTGATTCAGTTTGCAGCCCACCAATTCACACCGATGTGCTAATACGCTAGATAACACGCCGCCAGATGTGAGAGAGAAAGAGAGAGAGAGATACGCGCAGACTTTGTTCCCACCCGCGCATCTTGCTGATCAGCAGCGGACCATGTGGGACGAAATCAATGAATTGGGGAGGTCGTGATTACACCGCGGGAGGTGGCCGAGCGATCTGATATCCTCTTCTTCGTCTCTAAATCGTCTATCCTTCTCTTTCTTGTAGGTCAGCAGGGGTCAATCTTCATTTCGTCAACAGAATGTCTGCTGAATTAATCACAATTTTTCGCTTGTATAAAATTTCCATTTTGGTTTCAATGAAGTTCGTTTCTATACATATGCGTAATTCGTTCTTATCATTCTGCTGTTTATTTTTCCTAGAACATTCAAATATTATTTTTAACGATGATCTGAATCAGAGTCATCGCTATTAAATCAAAGCTATTTTAATAATGCTAAAATAATTTCTAAAACGGGATAATTTTTTGTAAAACGTGTATGTGTATTCTTTAGGCTATTTCATAATTATTTGCTATTCGATTAATCGTCGGCTTGATATTAACTCTTGTTTGCTAAGACGACTGTATCGAGAAGGCCACCGACAAACTGTTATCACTTCTCTCTTCTTTGTATTAGTGATACTCATGGAGGGGCGTAATAAAGATGATTGCGCGGCTATATATAAGCCTGCGCATCCGTCATCGCCATCAGTTCGATATTCCTCATGTTTCGTTTTGTTAGTAGCGTTCTTACGATATTTCAAGCAGACTCTTATCTTGAGCGTTCGAGCAAAGATTGTCGAAGAAAAAGTGTGATAAATAAACGACTCTATTGATACGTAACTCTTTCAACGTATTATAAAGAGGGCGATCGAGCCAACTACAACTCAATCGGCAAAAGTTCATCGAGCTTCATCCTCGAGCTCTGACCGCTGTTGTTTTTCATTCTTCTTCGTCTGCGACGCATCATCTTCGCTGTCCCCGACGAGTAAACAACGAGCGATCGGAAAAAATGGGATACTCTTAGCATCGATCAAATCGTTTGTCGTTCGCTGAATAAACGCGCATCTCCAGTCGGTTCTTTTCAGCTACTGTCAGCGTTATTAAATTAATCCGTCAAAATAACACGCGCGAGGACTATCTACGGAAGTGTGACGGCAGTGTTTCATGATTCATTTACTACGGTGGTACAGCCCAGTTATGTTCTCGATCAAGTACAGCAAGCAATTTCTGAGCTATCGTATACTCAAGTCCAACCGGTTCAAATATATCTGACGATACGGACTCGGACTAGATAAAGGGTGCGCGCAAGGTGGTGTGTGTGTATCTTATCGCGGACGGTTTGTCGTACCTACGGTGCTCAGAAAGGCAGAGAGGATTGTGTCCCAGCAAGACCTGGAAAGTCTTGTATCCAAGTCCAATGGCCGGATCGCTTTTTACAGCGATGCGAGCTTGAGGAAGTACGCCGACGACAACGGCGACGACGACGTGACAGACTCAGTGCCATCGAAAATCGCTAGTGAGGCGAATCTTTCGAGGGCAAAGGGTGATAGGAGCTTGAAAGAAAAAAAAAAATTATTGCAAAAGAAATTGAATTGGTAACGACGTACGATTTCATTACCGAGGAGAGAGATTTTTATCAGGAACAGAGTATTAAAATTTGGAATACAAACGTATGCAAAGAAAGCATAAAAGCAAAAAAAAAGATCCAATTGATAGCAAATCATTTTGTCGATAAAAAATTTTGAGGAAGATAATTAAAATTCGCAATCAAGATTAAAATTTTGCCAAACCGGCTTATAAGAAAGTGGCTATAGTAGCTAACGATTTGTTAAAATAATTTTCAAACAGATAAGTCAATAAAGATATCGAGAGAATAGTCATTAACGGTGTACATTGTGAGTACACGAGAAATTGCAGAGGCTCTAGAATTTATCTAGAAAGAATTTACCTAGAGTAACGACATTGCTCGATGCGCTTATATATCAGCTGAAAGATCATTAGAGCGGCAGGATAAGCAGAGTAAGCGGAAAGCGAGATCACTCGGAAATTCCTTCGAGAGGCACAGACACTGTAATTTTTCACGGCAGTTACATACACATATACTTTCTTAAGTAAATACACATGCATAATCGAGCCTACATAAAACGCGAATTAAAGGGAATCACTAATTAAAGCAACGATCGAGCGAAATCTGCACGTCTTTGGCGAATCGGAATAAAATCGCGGAAAGAAGTAAAAAAAAAGATGATTAAAAAAATGATCGTTTACGTCCCGGGCAGAATGCCAACTCACGTTGGTCCCTACGGCGCCGCTCGTTACCCGGGCACCCTGCTAGGAACTGCCCCGGGTTTTTACAGCTCGGTTTCCGGCTACACCACCGACCCGGGTCCGAGCTATTACGGGAGCCTCAACGTCCAGCATCAACCAGCGCCGCTGGATCTTCCGATTTGGCCGCGAAGAATGCCGGCCGAGGAGGAACTGGGGGCCTCGCCGGCCGTTGGGGTGTCCCCGGGCACCCTTGGCAACGGCGGTCCCCCGAGCCCGGCGCATAGCGACTCGGACGCGTCCAGCTCGAGCTTGGAACTCGGTACCATCAGAACCGGCGAGAACGCCCAATTAAAGTGCAGGTAAGAAAAAGAAAGAGGAAAGAAAAGATGAAATTTTTGTCACACTTGTTTCGGTAGATTCATTAGAATTATGTGTCAAAAATTGCTGGATTAATTCGAACATATTTTTTTACAAGTATATATAATTTCATATATATTATTATATATATAAAAATTATCATTATACAATAAATATATAATCTAAAGAAATCTTATATTGCGCATTATAAATAGCAACTAATGTGCGTCTTGTCTTTGTTATCACGGAATTATCGCATAGATTTATAGAGGCAATCAAATGCGTCGTTCTTGATTTGCACTATGTTGTCGCAGACGTTCGTCGTTCTCTTCTCATTAGACTACGCTAATCTGTCTCGTGTCAATGTAGATGCGCGTATCTCTATGCGCATCGCGCGTGCATACCGGTTACATCTAGTTTTCTTGACTGATAGTCGGAAGTTTCTCTATTCGTCATATGCCAAGAAAATTCTGAAGTACGTCTCGACGAGTACCCCTTTTATTATACAATGTTTTATTGCGAGATTAAGAGCTTTCGCAGAATTCAAATTCCTTTGCAATTTACTCTCGCAAGAGGAGAATGTGTATTTCTAATGATAAACAAGTTTACAACCGGCTTGGTTTATAATGTTTATATCTAAAGTCTATGCGTCCTCAATCAAATTTACACTCGATATAAGGCCGGGCGATAGCGATTTCCAATAATAAACGAAAAAAGGAAATTATGCTGATAACGCAAAGACAAATCACTAAATGGTTATAAATATTTTTTATTACAACTTCGACTTTTTATCCGTCGAATGATATGTATGTGAACGATTATCAAGTTCCAGCTCTCTATTGGCTTGATGTTACTCTATCAATAAAAAATAATTTATTATTACAGTTTCTCAGAGAACTCGCACGCGAAAGCCGTAGCTTATCACAGAGCACATCACACTATAAATTTCATTCGTTAAAATTACTGTTTTTTAATTATGTTTTAATTATATTATATTTCACTCGCAGTTGATTCTCAAAGATATTTATTTCTATAAATTATGTATATTATATTTATTTTCTTAGATAAGATTTATGTCGACCATATTTTTCGTACATCATACTTATTATTATTATACATATATTAATATATGGCACACATTATTTTGAAATCATATTAGATAAAACGCGAAGTTAATTTATAACAATCTTAATAATTTATATAATATGTAAAACATATATTGTAGTTGCTTGCAAGTAAAAAAAAAAAAATTAAAGACAAGAGCCGCTCCGGCCAATCAAATCTCTCTCGAAATTGCCTTGATCCACGACCTCCCGTGGACAATATCCGTGCCACTTAATTGGCGGAATTCGTTGTCGTTGACTGGAATAGTACCGAACATCGTGGTCTCCGTTACAATAAACTGATGTCAAACGGCGGCAATTGCAAAATGGCCGCAATTGGTATCAATTTGTCGAGTCAGCGAACATATTCATGACGCAAATGATATTTCGATATTTCAGCACATCAAAAGGCTGCATTCATTGCATCACACTTTCGATTAGTCATGATTTGCGATTTCGCAAAGATAAATTGGCAATTAAAAAAAATTGTACGTTAAAAGGACAGAGCTATAATATTTCTCTTTTTTCTTTTTTTTCAGATGGCATGATTGTGGCCGATGGTTCACATCCCTGGAACAACTTGCAGGACATGTTGCAAGGTTGCACGCTGCACCTGGTCCGCGGGGTCTCTTTTACTGTGGGTGGGAAGGATGCGCGAGAGGCGAGCGTGGGTTTAATGCAAGGTAAGATTCCTTCAAATATATTAATGCGCACATGTGAGAAAAATCGCTTTTGCATTCTTGATGAACACTCATATCTGCCTTTTGTAGGTACAAGATGCTGGTCCACGTACGCACACACACGAACGAGAAGCCGCACCATTGCTTCCAGTGCGACAAGAGCTTCAGCAGAGCGGAGAACCTGAAGATCCACGCGCGTTCTCATACCGGCGAACGTCCCTACGTCTGCCCCGTTGAGGGTTGCAACAAGGCTTATTCGAACTCCTCGGATAGGTTTAAACACACCAGAACCCATGCTGTAGACAAGCCGTACTGCTGTAAAGTGCCAGGCTGCTCCAAGAGGTACACCGATCCGTCGTCTTTAAGAAAACATGTCAAAACTTATCGCCATTACGTAAACAACAACGATAAGGTTCAAGAGAAGAGTTTCGACGACAGCAACGTCCAGGAGAAAACCAGGTTCGACCTGACCTCGCCCGATAAACAGAGTAGCAGTACGTATTCCGAGTCGGACAAGAAGAATTCGAGCATCGAGAGCAGCATATCGGGTTCCAGTCCCAAGGCTAGCAACAGCTTTGAAGAACAGAAGAGTTTCGTCGAGTGGAACAACATATATAATCTCCAGGAGCAGCGGAAAGAACAGGAACAGATGACTCCACCAAAGCCATACGAGCAGGACGTGAAGATCTATCCAAAGATGTACGATGACAGTTACATTATACCAGATAGAATCCAAGTCAATCCCATGTATGCTTCTGGTAGCACCATCATCAAAGATTGCCCTGCGGTGTCGTCGCCTCACACAAGTCCCGGCCGAGTATCTGATCCGATACCATGTATCGGAATGCAATCGACGCCCATCAAGACCGAGGAACCCATGGAATGCAGCGTCACCAAGACTTCTACGGTCGATTACAGGAACATTGATTCAATCGTCAACAGCACACCTTGCAAGAAGGAAAATACAATCAACTCTGATCCAGTGAGACACTCGGTGATCAAGCGGGCGGAGGATCTGAAGATGGAAATAGAGCAGACGCCGCTCAAGGAGGAACTCAAGGACACCGGCGATTGTTGCTGCCGGCACAAATGCTGCGTACACAGCAACGACAGCATCCTCCAGAAAACGAAGATCCTCTCGGATCTTATTCTCAAGACGCAGAACCCGGTCTTTCGACATTTGCTAGATTCGATGGAGTTGCGGTACGGGTTGGAGAACGTTTGGGGCAACATTATAGACACCGCCAACACGTGCGGCCAGGATCTCAGAGTGAAGAACGAGAACGTCGCCGAGATGGAGCAAGATCTGCCGCTGGACTTGACGATCAACAAATAACGAACGATCGGTTGACAACGTACCAAAAAGCTCATAGTCGTCAGTGTACGAATTATCTTCATTATATACGCGACAAAATACGGATTAATTAACATGTCGTAAATTTCACAGAAGCAACAAATCGATGTCGTAATAATTCAATCGGCAAGAAACGAAATTAATCCATCTCTGAAACGAAAATTGTTTCGATCAGACTGCGAAACCAAATATAATTATAATACTTTGTGTTTAATACTTGTGTCTAATACTTAGTATTTAGTATTATATAATGAAAATTAACAAGATGAAAGCAGTCAAAGATCGAACAAAAATTTGCTCAAACCGTTTAAGCAGCTGTCTAGTAATGATTGTACGAATCGAAATGTTAATCAGAGATAATCAGATCTTGGCATACGCTGGAGCAACAATTTTGATCATTTTAATCGATACCTTAAAAATGATGTTTTCAGTTTGTCGAATTAGCAGTATACTAAAATCGGATAAGTATAGCTGATATAATAATGAAAGATAAACTGGTTATATGGCTGTAAATATATTTGAAAGACACGCAGAAAAATGCAAAATAATTTGCTCCCATTCGATAATTCGTTCGTTAGGATTGGAGTCTAAAAGTTATGTTTTTCTTATATAATAAGACCCTTATATAAAACAAATCATATCTCAACACTTTATGTAAACAAAATGTATGTGTATCATATGTATATAGAAATTTATATATATGTGTATGGAGAGTCACACATAATTAAAAAGTGAAGTGAATCTGGGAGGAAAGTGCCTTCCTCTGCTATAAAAGCAGTACATGTTTATGATGTGAATTATTTCAATAAAAAAATACATTATTTATGTATATACATATATTGTGTATTCGCTTCCTTCCCATGCGGCTAATTTTTTGCATAATTGTCCATAGTTGTTTTTCTTATCATTAATGTTATTGTGATACATATACACACATACTGCATAATTTTTTTTATTTTAAGATAAAAAATAATTTTCTTACATTAGTTTTCACTAAGACTAAAATATAAAATTTATTTGTAAAAAAAAGAGATTCTATTGATAAAAAACAATGACATTATTTTAGCTATTTATAAAATTTGGAAAATTAGAGGAAATCGCTTAATTGATAATAGCATATATCTGATAGATATATAATGAATTTCTTTCTGGACAGAAAAAATTTTATATAAAAAAGGATGTTTTGTAATCTCGCTTCTTTTAAAAATTTTAATCTACAGAGTTTAAAAATATGTTTTCGAAATATCTTTTATTTCCTTTTTATTATATGTGATTTGCAGGAAAATTTGATATGTCCGTAACATTTATCGACAGATGGCAATATTAAAAGTCAGCTGGAAACTGGAGTTGCGTATCTTCTTTATCTGACAGAAACGCAACCTAACTGTAACATAACATAACCTAATTGTTCCCGATTGTTTGTTATCGAATTATTTTATTCATAACAAATACTTTAGAGTGGATATATCCATATTAATTCAATGGCAAACGATAGGGAAGTACTCCGGGAAATTTGGGATGGAAAAATTCCAGTCTGTTTCACTCTCAATTCCGAGGAAATCTGCGATTTACAAGGACCAGATCCGTTTTATCTAATGGTACCTAGGTTAAGTTACTTTCCATTATGTACAGAGAAGGTAAGAAATATATTTGCACAAAGTATCTTATTGGAGATCTTACTGGAACTTGTTATTTTACAATTTTATTAACATTATGTCCAAACATGGATTAAATATATATGTATATTGTTTCCTTACTTAGGTACGAAAGCACTTTATACGACACATACAAGGTGATAGCAAACAAGAGCATGAGATGTGGTTGGAATATAATGGAATGCCATTAAAGTGGCATTATCCAATTGGTGTTTTACTAGACATTTATTTCAATGACATTCAATTACCTTGGAATATTGTTGTCCACTTTGATAAATTTCCAGAGAATGTTCTAATGCACTGTCAAAACAAGTATGCAATATAATTTAATCAATGACGAGATATACCGATTACTTATTGATTTACACTGACAGATAATATAAATATAATCTTATGCAATTTTAGAGAAGTTGTAGAAGCCCATTTTCTTTCTTGCATAAAGGAAGCTGATGTTCTGAAGCATAGAGGCCAAATTGTCTCTAGTATGCAAAAAAAAGACCATACACAGCTATGGAATGGTATTATGAATGACAAATTTGATCAGTTCTGGTCTGTGAATGGTAGGCTTATGGAAACCAGTACTGAGGAAGGATTTAAATATATACCTTTTCGATGTTATACGAATGAAGACAAATACATACAGAAACTTGTAAAACCAACGAATGAAGAAGGCCAGAGAAAGACTTTGAAGCATTTGTTAAATGAAGTGTTCCCAGATCAAGAAAATGGTTTGTAATGTTTTTTTTTTTAATATAAACTTTATATAGGAAAGGAACAAATATATATATACACACATACACATCCTCATTTATTGAGAGAAATTGAGACTAATTGTGACTTTGTACAGTTGCAGTGCGCACCCATGGCATTGTACCACCTTCAGAAACACCGCTTCAGTGGATGTCAGAGCATTTAAGTTACCCGGATAATTTTCTGCATTTAATCGTGATTACATCGTAACGTATATTGAGGAACAAGTAATTTCATTATTAAGTGACAAAATAACTTTTTTGTAATTTTTGTGGAATATTATGTACATTGCTTATGTTTTATATTATAATGTATTTATTTTATGATAAGCAATAGGAGTAAGTGCAAATACCCAAAATATTTTCGACACTTAGTTTGAATTTCTCTGAGCCAAGTCAAGAGAGAAGTTCTACGAACATACCCGGATTCGACTTGAATTTTGTGAGTACTCACACATTCTTAGATATTAACTGAGATGTATTATATTATATGTTTGTTTTTGTTACAAAGTATATTTTATAAAGCGATTGTGACAAATAGTCTCATGTGGTAAATGAACACATTAAAAAATGTTTAAACCTTATAATATTATTATAATGTATGTATATATACAGATTTCCTTGAAACTAATACTATAATGTTAATGTAAACAGCTAAGTTTATTGAACAAATTATTGTATTATTCTCATCAAGTTATTGCACATCTTTCACTTGGCTTATGATATTCTCTCGGTATCTGCAAGGATAAAGGAGTGTTCTGTGTAATCACAGAACCTGCAGGTTTTCGTATAATAATAGGATGATTTCCATTACTACTATATTCTATTGTTCTGCGACTGCTCCCAAAAGTGAGGTAACTGACAACTTTCTTCTTTCTACTTTGTTGCTCCTGTAATCAAAGATTTCACGAGGTTAAAAGTTCGTTTAACTTAAATTAATTTTATTTCTCTTTCATATTTTCTTACATTAAATATAACCATTGCTGTATCTTGGTATCTCTTGTGAATCTCTTCCTTGCTCAAGACAATGGTTACCTCAGGAGATTCATAATGTGTAGACATTTATGTATTTTGTATATTTTTGCATCAACATTTAGCATATATTCTTTCTCTACAATTCCTTCATCTTTTTTAAATCTGTAATTATAAATTTAATCTAGCAGCAATTCTTCGCACGCGAATCTATGTATTTAGAATGTTTTTAAGTCTAGATAATTTTAATAGAGAAATGGAAAAGTGTCGGTCGGTTAAAAAGATAGTTTCAGTGTTTGATATCGCGGTAATACAAAAGCGATAGCGACGAAAACAAAACGAAAAGACGAAACGGAGAAAAGGAACAAAAAGACACCTTTGCTGGGGTAAAAATATACACTGTGTAGCCTTTCGCAAACGTTGATTTTCTCGCCATTATGGGAATTACGAACGACTCCCTGAGACTCTCTCTCTTTTTTTTCCTTTCTTTTTCTTTCCTGCGACATCGAGAACACGTGTACCGAAGAGACAGGCTTTGCGAATGTCCGTTTTATAATTAGCAACCATCGCGAAAATGAGGATCTCTCTCACTCGAATGTCGTGTGCCTGAGGGTCTCACGGACCGAATTACCATTTAAATGTAACGCCTGTTCTCTTAACGTCACGTTGAAAATTATTCTTGTCTCTCCAATATAATACTCCCGTCACATCGTACTTAATTTATATATCTTCTCGCGCGTATCAATTTATGATTACGACTATACCTCATACTCCATCATGATCATCGTAGTTCAGTCATAGTTCAGACTGATTAACATAATCAATAATCATGGTGGCGTCAATCCTGACCTCGAAAAAAACGATATTACGTTTATGTCAACGAGATGCAAAGCAAGTTTCTTTGATATTAACTTAATTAATTAACAAGAATTTGTTTTCTGGAAAATATTTTTCCAGCATATATATATACTTGAAATATCTAATATCTATCAGGAATCTGTTTTACATAGACTGTCAACAAAAGATAGAGAGCAAATCTATCGAAGCAGGACTAAAGGAAACCTCTAAAAACATCTCGTCCATCAAATGTGTTTTATCTTTAATCTATAATCGCAGAAGGAGAGGGAGAAGGCGCGCTTTATGTGGGACATGGAAACTTTGTGGATTATAGGGTATCGCGCGATTGATGAAAATTCATGAGTAATAATAGTATTTGGCAAATAGCGCGTTATTTACCAAGCTCGAGTTGCCCCGGCATGTTATCCCCAACACGGGAATATGCCGATTTCTCGTTTCGCGACACACTTACCCCGTGTTCGCCGATTTCTTACACGCCTCGAGAAGCGCGACTGGTGAATAAAATCAGCGCACGACGAAGAGCTCACTCTAAAAGAATAATCACCGAAACCTTAGACTTTTGTCTGTCCACTATACTATTTGCACGTTCTTCAAACAGAATCGGTCACGTCGCTCACAGTTGGAGCAACGCCAGAGTCTTTTCGGTATACTTTCGTATTTCCGGTCGGAGAATAGATCAAGAGAGAGCGAGACTTTTTTTAAGTATCTAGGTGTTGGTCCAATTCGTATTCTCGACGCTTTTCGAGATACATATAATGTCATCTGTTAAATCGACTTAAATATTAATCGCTCAACTCGATTCGAACGCGGCTATGTTAAACCGCGACAAAATTATCTTCGCGATTGATGTTTCCTCTAATATTAATGCATTCGTCGGAGTCATCGCACGAAGTTTTTTTTTTTTTGACCATGCACCCTTCCACAAAATTATCTTCGCGATTGATGTTTCCTCTAATATTAATGCATTCGTCGGAGTCATCGCACGAAGTTTTTTTTTTTTTTCGACCATGCACCCTTCCTAATTGCATTGCACCAGCCGGTGACATTTATTGCCGTTGATTGACGCGTTGCAACAGTCATGTTTTGATTCAAGGTCTGCTTAGTGCGCATACGGTGGCCTTAATAAAAACGCTAAATGTTGTTATTATCACGATTTAACGATGAGGTTTCGCATGATATCGCCTAATGATTTACATTCCTTCCCGAAGAATGCACCGTCAATCTTTTCCTTGAAATAAACTCTTATATATGTCGTTCATAAATGACACAACGATATATACATTTTCTTGTATACCTAATTCAAAGAATTTAGCTGACAGATAAAAAAAGAACGATGACATTTCCACATAATATATAAATTTACTCATAAATATAGTTATGAAAAAAATTATAAGTTTTCTATATTTTATTATATGACTAAAAATTCAAATTTAAAATAGCTGTTTCTCTCATACACGTTGATATTTTTCGTTAAGAAAGCCAAAACTATGTTGATACGTCAAAAAGCTAATTGTTCTGATGTTGTTAAAATAGTGATCTGTACTCTCTGGATTGTAAAGGCATTGTGTTTAATATGCTGGCAGTACAACTGCCCCTCCCCCCCCCCTCCCCACATACACATACATGCAAAGAGAGTTACGCGTGCGCATTTTATTTTATTTTATTTTTTTTATATATATAATTGAGAAGCAAATGCAGATGAAAATTGAAACTGAATTTCATTTTTTGTACGTTTAACTGCCGCATGAGATAACGATTGCTCAATCTGCTCAGTGCATTGGCAATCATTTCACTTACACGTTGCAACACGAACACAGGCATGTATAAGCCGAATGCGTTTAAGATGGAATTTCCAACTGATAAACAAAAAATATAAAACAATAAAGAAGTTTTTATTTCGCAAATTTAGAAATGAAGATTTATTAATGAAATTTATTAATAATATTTTTTATTAAAACGATTAAATAAGAATATGTTTGACGTGTACGCGACGAGTAAAAGTAATTCGCGAATGCCAGTACTTTGGCAATAATTAAAAAATAATATATTACTGTGTTCTCTTATCTAAATTTCCGCTTTTCCCACCCCATCCCAAAGACATTTACTAATTAATCTTTATCATCACAATAGCATCAGCGTAAAACTATAAAAACTCGTGATTCTCATTTTATAATCTCTCTTTTACTTTTAACGACGAGCATTTTATTCCCCGTTATATACCGGACTCGTGCAACGATAAACATCGATAATAAATCATGCATTTACATAGCAGAAATTTACTGTACATTCTACATCGTTGCTCACAAAGGATTTGAAACTTTATGATAACGCGTATGAAAAAATGAATCATATAATCTATATATGTAATTATATAAAAATGAGATCAAGATTTTTCTTATATTCGTAAAATCAGTAAGAAATCCATCAGACACAGATTTATAGGATAGTGCAGTTCTAAAGATCAGAATTCACAATAAATAAGGCAAACGTGAGCGATCGCACGAAGAGCACGAGTTCGCTGCAGCTAACAATAAGCGATGTTGCATCGGTGTGTCGTTCACGTACACATGTGCGTGTATGTGTGCGCTCCTGCGTTACGCGTACTCGAAAGTATGCGATGGGTGCCTGGAGAACCTAATGCACAGGCGGCTGCGGCTGCGGCGAGCTGCCAATCAGGCGCGATATGGGAAACAATGCATCGGTGCATCAGTATAAGTATGCGTAGAGAAAAGGGTAAGGAAAGAGAGAGAGAAGGGAGAGAACGGGGGGAAAGGAAGACGATGTGCGTGAATCTCTATGACTTGGACTCACGCGCGCTTATCTTTATCGCGCCTCTGTAATCCCGCGTAGCAGGGGGAGAAGGGGAGAGCCGGGGCGAGATATCGAAGCCTCTTCGAGACCGCACTCGCAACTACGTTGTGTATGCGCGAAATTACGTAAATCTTTAATTGTGAGAAGAGGGAGTATCGTTTCATCTTGGTAAAAACACAAAGACGCAGACTATGATCTCACTTTACCACGAACAGTTGGAGGAAAATATTATACATAGACTGCGAGGTATTTAAAATTGATTCAACTAGAGAGATTCACAGACGAGACCTTGAAACCGCGAGATAGAAATTGACGTAGTGTTTATCAATATTATAATAAAAATGATTTCGGGTGCAAAAGGTTAAATGACGCAGCGATAACGGTAAAATTTAATTCGGAATATTACGATTTTAAATTTTACGACCTTACTATTGCGCGTTGTTCCATAATTCAAGCGGAAATGCCTGAATCAATGTAAGCAGAGAATAAAATACTTTTTCTCTCCCATATTGCGTCGCGTAACTGCTGAAACACTCGGTAAGAAGATAAATGCTTGTACGTTTTGTGGAATCGCGTGAGAGACTTTATGAATCATATCAGTAGAAGAAAGACCTATTGCGTCAATGCGCTAATGCAATATGCTTTCTTTAAGCCATTCGATCATCGTGCCTTTGTAGATAAATACATACGATTTTTCAAAGTTTCTTAGAAAATATTAATAAAATCTCCCAAGTATTATAAATGATACAAATTGCCAATAATTCAATAATTTTGTACAAAATATAATAACTTGTAATTATTACCAGAATTATGGAAAGAAAAAACATTTATGTATACAAATTTATTTTTTCAGTATTAATCGATATTATTACTCGCACACTAATTAAGAATAATCTATCGAAAGACAATTTATGGTTTACTTTGCCAGGTGAAATTTAAGAACAAATATTATATCTCATTTTCTGCGAAAATTATATTTCGACTGCTTTAAATTTTAATATTCGAATTATCGAAATAATAATATTGTTTCAGTTTACATCTGCAACAAACAGCATCTTGTATAAGCTTCGTCACAAATTATAAGAATAATGAGAATGCATGAGCGATATTAAAAGATAAATTTGATAGGCAGGGAGAGCGACAAAACACAGGTGTAAATTCTTTTAAAATAATCTTTTATATTTTCTCTCAAATTCGATTAGGTCCTATGTCATATGAAGCGTGTCATGCTCAAAGACGTTGCGAATACCAAAATGGGCATTCTTGTTGTTTGGCACGCTTCATATATATATAATCTATACGCGCGTGTATATGATACAATATTTAATACAATAATTTTTCATCTCTGCGACGTACAAAAGAATTTATATCTCGATGCCTTTCTCTTGCACTCTTCGAACATTAAAATCATACATTCTCACTCTCGTTCTTCAATACTTTCTTTTCTCTCTTTCTTTCTCTCTTCCGTTCGTGAACAGCGATAGCCCCTTCGTGAGAAAAAAAAATGAAATTTATGAAACTATAATAAAGATGGAATAGAAATTTATAAAGAAATATGTTTATAAGATATATCTTTTCTCTCTTTCTTTCTCTCTTCCGTTCGTGTCTTTTTGATAAATTACAATAACGGTTGTCTCAGATAAAAATCGGCAATGAGAAAAATAGGCGCACACAAATAAATAATACAAGAAGAGATACGAAATTAACATTGTTATTAGCCACAATTTCGTTTGCAAGATGAAGATGCTGATGGATTATTAGATTTTCGTTTTTGAGCTGTCGCGCGGAACCGTGTGCTTTCTTTCTCTCAACCTTTATCGATTACATGTACCAATAACAGCAAGATAAAATATCGATGAGCAACGAATCGCCGGATAATCTTCGGCCGAATCAAATTAACGATTGTAGGATGTGATTAAGAGAAATTCAACGTTTTTACGAAGTATGCGATCGGGAAGGCATAGAGATGACGAGATTAACAAGTTATTTTGCGGGACTTTGGAGGCTCTTTATATGTCACGGGAAACAATAAATAAGGAATAGTTGAAATACTGATATTATATGCTTGCGCGCGTGAGGAGGTCACTGGTATATATCTGTACACTATTTTACTTTCTAATTTGCATTCGCGCAATTTCGTCAAAGATACAATACGACAAATATTATATTATCAGCGAGAGACTCGTAATGTCTATGGGTTTTTGATTCCTCCTCGCGCGAGAAATTGTAAGGCACGAGCAATTTGAAGGCACCGGGCGAGTTCAGAGGCGCGTTCGTCGTGTAAGTTGATCGTATCAAAATATAACTTTCGATATATATGTATATATATGTATATATAGATAGATAAATTTTTATGTACTTTCTTTGATATTTTCGCGTTCTAGCTCTTCTCTCATCGTTCTTTTTTTTATTTATATATATACATATATAAACTTTTTTGTACATGTACAATACGAGCATTATGCTTATATATATATATATACATATATATGCCTTACGCCTCTCGTTAACAGACTCTTGTGGGCTGTGGTGTATACGTGACTACATATACGAGTTTAGACGGACACGCGACAAGCACACTCACACACTCACATACAAGGCACTCCAGCGGCGAATTCATTTTTCGCGTAATCGAGAATTTTTTCGTCAGTCGTACAGCCTTCCTTTACGTAAAATGTATTATGGCATTATGTAATTTATTATGGCTTATAATTACGCACGCGCGCTTTTATTGTACATTGCCGCCTTGACCACTATTAACAATTGTGGGCAAAGCGCGAAAACCTACTTTTCTTTGTTCGATCTCTCGATCCTCGGACTTGATTGGCGAATCGTTTTGCAATAAAAAGACATATATATTGAACAATTAAATCATTAATTCGAAATATATATATGTGTAATTTTTAAAACAAGATTCAAAGATTTTGATAAAATGAAATAAAAATATTTCTTTTTATTCTGGAAAAAGGAATGAAAAAAGTATTATATTCTGATCATGATATGATGTGCTGTTCTCCGTAGCAATAATAATTATAATTATCATATTTTGAATTTATTACTCGTGAGACGATAAATTAGAGCTCGGTACGAGGCGATCGCACAGCAACCATATTGAATAATGCCGCATCATGAATGAGCTCGATTAAGCGTGAATATTGAAACATTAACGTAACTGCCCTGTCTGCAGCAGTGATTTACAGAATTGCCTTTCTTGCTGATCGCTTGGCAACCGCTTGATTGTTTAGAAATCTATTTTATAAATAATTTTCTTGATTCCGATTCAATAATTAAAATATTAATGATCTCTATAAAACTACAATCACATCATATCGCTTGATATTTTTGTCTTTACTAAATATGAAATTTACTTTAGCTACGATATGATTGTTTTATAGTATTTGTGACTGCTGTAGAATTTTATTGACTGATAGACTATATTTTTCCGATCCGCGCGCGAGTAAAGTATCTCTTACAATCTATATAATATTACTTCCTTTAACATCAACTAACAGTTCACAAGATTTCCCTCTGACAATTCGCCAGCAAAGTCAGACGCGAAAGAAATCGCTTATCTTTTCGAGGATCGTAATGCATTTCGACGAATCGAGTCGATCTCAGTGCATTGGGAACAAGAGTGCATTCATATTATGAAAAATATTTATTTATAAATTGTTATGCTTTCAATTGTCCTCCTTCCCTACGTGAAAATAAAGAAATAATGTTCAGAATTAGGAATTTGTGTTTTCAAATTTTGCAAATTAAAAATGTGTTGGAGAAAATTACGTAAAGAACGCACATTTAAAAAAAAATTCTTTATATAAATTAATCGCAGTATACTAAAAATAAAGATTTTTACTTTTCCGATATTTCTAATTCTTAAATTTTTAATATTTGCGTGTTTTAAAAGTTTATAAATAATTCCTAATTCTCTAGGCTAATTATTTTTTAATTCTTATTCCTCATTCTTTCCTATGAAAAGTCAATTAAATAAGAGCATCTTTGTTGATCATCAGAATATTGATATATATATTGAATATTTTAAACGACAGGAAATATTTTCGCATGCTTCTTATTTAAATAGAAATATTATTTTTTATGTTGTTTACAATAATTAATTACGGACTTGGTTCAATGCCGATGCGTAATCTTCCTCTCGTTTAAATTATTCGATTGCGATCACTGATCGATATCGAAGACAAATAAAACTTTCATGATTTGAACGTGGAATTGTATATAGAAAATATAGGTATAATTATATCACTTCTAAGTTGATCTATCTTATAAATATTAATTAAAATCTATACATTATTACCATAATAATTAATATTATACAATTTATATGTCCCTGTGATTTGTCTTATCTCGCTCCTCGTGCGAGCGATATACATCTTTAATATGAATATATTATATAAGGCACGTATGATTTTCTTTCAGAGTTGTTCTTATATGTCTTTTCAATTCTTCCTACTCATCTTGCATAACTACCGATTTTTCTATCAGTCAGCGAACTAATTACATTTTATGTATGCAATAACATCACGTGTATAAGTTATCTTTCTCGTTTTAAATATTTTAACGACGGATAAATTGATCGCTGAACATCTTTGTCATTATTCAGTAAATTGATTTGTCGAAAGCAAAGTGCATAACGAACAAATTTACTTTCTAGATATCGAATCTATTATTTCCTAAAAATACTAATATATATATTATTACATAATTGACCTATGCGTCTTTGTTGTGTTAAAAACGTTTTGTATTTTGTCTTATACTGACAAAAAAAGGCACAAGAAGTGGTCTCTGCGGAAGTGGTTTATTTCGTCTCGAATTTCCATCTCTTCCTTTATGGTTCTTCTTTTTTTCTTCTTTTTTTCTTTTTTTCAGACGGGATCGTATAAAAATAGCTTATTTCTCCCAAAGGAGTTTCTCCTTGGAGGTATCGACTATTTAAACTTTTTTTAAATAACATTATGATACATCTACCAAATGTACATCGCAGAAATCTCGGAGTACGATAATGTCACGTTTCTTCCCGATTTTCTCAATATTTACATATTTACATATTTACATACCATTTAACAGAAAACAATAAAAAATAAGAACGAGAAATAGACAACAATTGCCAAACAGTGAGAAAAGGGGAATAGAAGAGCGATGACAAGTTACTATTTGTAATACTAATGCGCGTGACGTATATGCGCACATGGAAGAAATTGTTTGAGCAATTAAATGATTTTCACAGATCGGCTGTACATTCGCTACCAGTAATGAATATAATCGCGCGAGCAGTTCGCAGAAAACCATGGATGGTATATTATGTATGTTACCAAGAAATCGTCCGACCAATCTACCCGCCGCCGGCGGATAGTTTTCTATGTAATACAGGGAAAATTAATAAGAAACTTATAATTTAAAAGCTTCGTTTTTTTTCTGACGCAATGCATCGAGCATAATATGCAATATTAAAAATATGACAAGAACGTGAACAGAATTAAAAATTTACTCAACTAAATGTGCTATGAAAAATCATCAAAAATATCTTGGAAGGAGAAATGTAAATTAAAGTTTTTTAATTTCTTTGATAAGTTCATATAGAGATTATAATGCCTATTTCCAGTTATTGCATATCATGCTGCACAACGATCCATCACATTTTACACGTGAAAATGCTTCGGCCAAGACAAGCTTTCTTTCCGCGGACTTTCCTTCGATATATTGCAATGGCTGCGCTGACATAATTCTATAATTATAGCGAACGCATTCGACCTCTAAACGGCCTAGCCGCGCGATAACCACCAGGTTCTAATCTCGACGATAAAGCGGTGAGAAAAAGACTTACCAGGATATCTGTATGATTTTTTCGTGGAGCGAGGTGGGACGATGGAGGGGAAGAGGGTCGAGCAAGTCTGATGAAGTTGGAAGAGGCCAGCTGAGGACGCGACCATGTATAATCTCCTTCCACGCCTCAGCTCGTCCGATTAAGACTTTATCGTGATGTATAACGCGGCACCGACGATCCGTGGAAACGATAAATGCTTACGTGGCCTGCTACGTACGTGTAGTAGATCACGTACCGATTGATCTCTCGCCGGCAAATTTTCACCTGAGAAATCTGCAAATTCGATTTTTATATCCGCAAACTAATTAATTATAACGTACGATCCAATCATTATCGCGTCTTTTTCAAAATTTTGAACAAATGCAGTTAAATAAGATAAAAGGAAAAAAAACATAGACACGACCATTGATCGTTACACGAGCTTGCTGGTTTCCGTTCTCTGCGTTTGATTAGAACAGAAGGAAGGGGAGCGGTTCGAAAGAGGAAGTTACATGTAGAGCGAAGATACGCTGACAAACGCATTCCCTTGCGGAAACCCTGTATACAAACTTATATCAGGTCTCCAGGAAACCGGTACTCGCAGATTAAGCTCGAAATCATAGTTGCGACTTTGATTCTCGTTGAAATTACAAATTATTTGGCAATTGTTGTTATTATTATTATTATTGTTGTTATTGTTATTGACGTTGTGGCTGCTGATAGGAGATAGATCGCGCTGATCGGCACATTTCTTCGCAGGTTTGCTCACGGGGTTGTCTAAGTAAGGCTTGAAAGTGATAGCGTCCGTATTATTCGAAGCCGATACAGTACTCGGTTTCAGAATCAATTCCGTTCGAGAAGGAGAAGGTTCCCGAGTCAATCTCGGTTTCACGAGACAAAGAGGTGTATCTTGAGGAGGTGCATCGTAACAGTCGTCCATATCCGAAAACCTTTCGCAGAATCTTTTTGGCGACGGCATTGCATCGTAACAGCAAGAAAGCATACAATGCTGCCTCTTCAGCGGTGAAAATCTTTGCTCGCATCCTTCAGAAAAATTAGAAACTTCGGAATTTGCTCTGGGTGAATAACAGCGTGCTTTAACTGAAGACTCCATATAGCAGAATTCTCTCAAAGACAGGTCTTGATAAGAGGATGTCGTCGAAATCGTCGTACTGTCTACAGAGCAAGAAAGATTGCAAGGCCCTATAGCTTCTACTTCGGAGGATGATTCTATTCTAGTAAAGTGTTGATAATGTTGAGGAGAAACGGAACTAATATCGCAACGATAAAAATGCGACGACGATCGTTCTTGTTCCATCTCAAACCGATCACGTAACAGCGAAACACAGTTCGGAACATAATTTGTCGTCGTTAGATCCAACGGTGAGTCACCGGAAGCGACATCCTGGGCAGGACCCAATCGTTGACGTGAATCTCCTCGAAGGGCGATTTCATCCCTGAGTTCCGCCTCTTGCTCTAACCACTTCTGTACCTGACGACGATTTATACCGAATTTTCTAGCGGTGGCTCGTTGATTCTCTTTTACTTCCTTATCTCGATGGAAAGCATCGAGAACATCAAGTTTAAAACGCAAGGGAAAAGAACGTCTGCGAGTGAAATTGCCGGATGAATTCAAGCTGCCAGCCGAAACGAGGGGATCCATTTCGCTATCCGAGCAGCTACTCCGGTATCTTCCGACGCTAACAGAATCTCGAGGACTCGACGGCAAAGAGTAACCGTTGCGATCGTACATAGGACTTACCGGTCCTGAACTACCTACTAATGATTCGCCCGTCTGTGGTCGTCGATAATCCATGCACGAGGATGCGGTAACTTCTTCTGCTTCGTCATATACTTCTTCCTCATCCAAGTGTACTTCTTTTTTGACTATCGCCGTACAATATTCTGCTTTTTCCAACATCTCTTCCTCCTTCTTCTCTTCGACATGCTGCGTCGTCTCTTCTGACTCTCTCTCCTGCTGGTGCAGAAGCGACGGGATCGGCTTCTCGGAATTCAACGGTGAGCATGGGTGTGCGTGTTCATGCACGTGCACGTGCAAGTACGGGCTCGCGGCGGCTCGTGAGGAATCAACAAAGTGAACGGACGATGAGGAACCGCCGCTATCGGCGGCTCGATGCGATACCGGCGAGAGTGGGGCCCGTGGGCCACCGGGGGAATCCATTGATTCGTACGGTCCTGATGTCGCCGCTGTGTCTGGGCTCGCTGGCTCTGTCTTTATCATCGACGGCGCTAGTAGCAAGCCGTATGATCTCCCGTCGAATGAATCGATGTTTCCATAACTTTGTTCCCGCTGCTGCGAATGATGATTCGGCGAATGATTATGCATGCTACTGTTGATATCATTCACGCCGTATCGATGCTCTTGAGATGGCGAATGGTAACTTGTCAAAGTTTGATATACCTTCACCTCGTTCCTACCGCCAAATATTGAAGCTGCTTCTACATCTCGTTGTCCATCTCCGTTTAATACGTAGTAATTACGATCTTGATCCACTTGCGTGCTAGAATATCCATGAATCTCTGACATATGAATTCTGTCTTCAAGTTCTAAATGGAGACGTTGTTGTTCTGACGAATATTCTTGATAACCCATGGACGCGACGCATAGGGGCAAAGTCGTGCCGATGGTAGTAGTCTGACGGTTATATTGGGGCGAGGAGGGTGCACTGCCATGCGGAGGATGAGAAGGTGGGGGCCCTTGCTGTGTAGTCAGCTCGTCGCCGTGCTGTCTGGCGAGGTTGAGGTTCAAGGCCGGCGTTGCTGGAGTCACGGTGTTTCCTGTAGCTTCCGTCATAGTACCATCCGATTGAGAACCCGTGGAAGAAATGGAGGCAGTCCCAGTATTTCCATTTTCAACGCTACTTCTGAGCTGCTCCTCACATTGTAGCCATTTTTGTATTTGACGACGATGAATACCATATTTTCTCGCAGTGGCACGTTGATTCTGGCGGCAATCCTTGTCGTGTCTATAAGAATCTAGAACCTTGATTTTAAAAGCTGTTGTAAAAATACGTCTGGTACCCATAACGCCCACAGATTTTCGCATGTTCTGCTGCTGATGCTGTTGATGCGTTGATTGTTGATGTTTCGAATGAATCATTTTCACTGATTGTGAGCTATCCTCACTGAGCACCTCACACTCACGTCATATATATAAATAGGTCATGGATTTTGATTTTAAATATTACACATACGTAACTTATTCGCACCTGTAATAGTCGTCACGTCGACCATAAAAACGAGTCCGACAGTATAATCACGACGCAGATAACAACTACCACAAAGTTTAAGACCGGCACTGTCAACGATACACGAGGATACCTTAACGCTTAACATTGCACGATGCGATCTGGCGGCGCCGGAGTTCCTTTTAGGTCTTGGATGCCGTAACTAATTTTCATCCCCACTACCAGCGAGAACTGCCGCTGCTTCCCACTGGTCTTTCCCCTCCGCTCTAACGCCGTCTCTCGCTCTCTCATTCCCTCGAGCCTCTCTTCTCGCACTCTCAGCCTCTCCTCCGTGTATCCCCACTCGCTCGTCACTTCGTTTATTGCTATCTGCGTTCAACTTATCGCCATTGTCGTTTTTCCTCTTTCTATCTAATGGTCGTCCCCTCAACACCCCGTTGCCACCATTCGTACAGTACGGGCGCTATTTTACCGCCGAAGGCGGCTACTAGTCATTCTTCTTTCTCTGTGCCACCGACCTAATCTCCTCTCTTTCTACGGATCTCTCGTCATCCTACCTCGCTCGCCTGTCTAACTGCCCGCAGGCGTAGACACCCTCCCTGTCCTCTCCTTTCTCTCTTCCCTTTCACACCTCAACTCTGTAAAACTCCGCCATTTTGTGGGCTCACTTCCGTTAATGACGCGCGCGGGAAACGTCACGCCGGCGTGACGACGAGCGCCGCTTAGCAGTTTGCCGTAGCAGCCAGCATGGAGCCTCGATTTTTGCTCGCCTTTCTCCTCCAGCCGATCGCGCCTCTCCGTTCGACTTCTCTATACAAGAGGTCGAATACGCATAGAATGTGTAACATTCCGGACTTTTCTATAATTCGTTATATGGCATATATAGCATCTATATAAAATTTAAGATCAAAACGATAGCGAAGAACAGAAACAGATTGTAATTAATTATGAAAATTTTATTCTACGAAAGAGTATGTAATTTAGATTAGGTCGTAGATATATACTTTACGAGATACGAACTCTAAGTACAATACATCTGACTCAACGATAGCATAGAAAATTTTATAGCCGACAAAGACAGCCTAGTAAATGAGGGAATTTCATCTTCTAGGAAAAGCGCTTATAGTTAGACTTATAGCTAAAGCCAGGGACTTATCGGATTTAAAATTATCTGTATTTTAATTAAAGCAATTAATATTATTGTGCTAGTTAAAATTAGTAATCCATTAGTTTACCGTTACCGCGCGTTCAATATTTTTGTATTTATATTATTCTCTTCACTCCGTTTTTCTTTTTTCTTGTTTCTCATGCCGTTAAAGTTTTGAATGAGATTTTGAGGTATACGATAACCTCTTGCATATGCGCCATGGAATGAGATCATGTTGTTTTTGTGGCGTGAGCCGACAGTTAATATGTTTAGCTTCACGCGCCGTTGCCATGTCTCTTCTTAGCTACACGTAGGCCGCAACGCATACGAACGCGCGGAGAGACCCGCGAGGCAATGACGCAAGCCGCACGCTCGCATATACTTCGATGAACGAACGCGTGAGCAAGATAGACTGATAAAAAGAAACGGACGAGGCCTCGTAAATTTCCACGATTCGCGCCACCGGCAGAAACCAAGGATGCCGACGAATCCTCTCGCAGTTCTCTGAAGAGGCACCCTATTCTATTTCCAAGAATCACGGCGGCTATTCTTGCGCTTACTGATCACGATGAGGCTTCTCTTTTGAACACGTCCACCGTGCAGCGAGAAGGCACCTGCGAGGATCGGCCTTCGCGTAGTTATATAGGCACGATTCATCGTTCAGGTATTCCACCTATGTGTCCTTGAAACAGAATGTCTTCCTGTCAATTTCCTGCGTGAACAATTGACAACTGCATTACATAATAATATTAATATTTTATCAAGTGATTTATAAATTCGTTTATAACTTAGATTATGTTTATAGTCATAGTAATTACGTGACGTTAGTTTTCTTGCATTTTTCTTTCTACCTTTTCTCATTTATCTATTCTTCATCTTCTATCTCGCGTATTCTTTCTTGCGAGTAAACTAGAGTATTCGCTGAAAATAATATCGGCAGCGAGCATCGTAAGGAAAACATCGAGGCAGCAGCAGACCGGCAGTCGCCTAGTGCGGCACGACGGCTGGCACGGCTCGTCGGATTTGTCCTTGGGGCCGAAGGTAGGCGCAGCACGAAGACCGAGTAAATGGCAACGCAGCGCCCGGGCGCCCCCTCTTTTGTCCGCCGGCCGGTCTTGCCAGACAGGGTGTCGCCAGCTCGGTCGGCCTGGTCGTCCGGGTTAGCACGAGGGACGAGGAAAGGGAGAGTATATGACGGAGAAGAGGGAAGGGAAGGTTGATATATATGTGTATACGTCTGTGTGCGATAGAGCAGCACTAGGGGGGAAGGGACGCGCCACAGGGGGAATCGTTCGAGCGGTGGACATAGAAGAGACGAGACGAGGGACGAACGCAGCTTCACAGCTCGCAGCTCGTAGCTCGCTTAGAGATCGTTGTGTGTGTATTACAGGATCGGTCATGGACCTATATTCACGCAGGCCAGGCATGTTTGAAAACTCGCATTCTTGTGGAATGTGGCCTGCGGAGCCCCCTTCGGCGGCCTCCCTCTTTTCTCCTCAATCTCCGGCCCTGCGAACCTCTCTTCGAGCGCAGT
Source organism: Formica exsecta (assembly GCF_003651465.1). Lineage (NCBI taxonomy): Eukaryota > Metazoa > Arthropoda > Insecta > Hymenoptera > Formicidae > Formica > Formica exsecta. The sequence goes on from NW_021853570.1 coordinate 2,230,733, forward strand.
GGACATTGCTCGGACGCCTACCTACGCCCTCTCCTTGCCCCGCCGTCCTTCCATGATCCCCGTTCACCCGCCGCACCGCCACAGCCACCAGCTTGGCGCCCCAAATAGTCGCGTAACCAGAGACGCGCCTCTGGCCTGGCTTGGTCGGGCCAGACTTCTCGGCGCCCAAATGATGTACGCCGACCATCCTCTGTCTCTCTTCGTCCTTTGCGTTCGCTCACATGGCTCTCTGTTGTAGCCTTCGCTTTCCGCGCTTTCTTCCACGTACTTATGCACAGGCATGACTGGCGGAAAGGAGGTTCTATAGGAATGATAAAGAACAACGATGAGGAAAAGGAAAACGCCAAGTCTATTTACCAATGCCTCAACTTACGACACCTTGTTTTCAATTCAGTATTCATGACCTTTACCTATCTAATTCATAATATGAGCAACGAAAATTCTATTACTATTAAAAAAATAGTCGCAAGTGTTAAAGAAGAAAGAATACACGGGACGGTACGTGACGCAAAAAGATACATTAGATAATTTTTCAATCTTCTCTCTTTTGACTTATGGAAGAAAGGCTCAAATATCTTGGCAAAGGGGAGACACAAACGGTCACCTACAAACGCTCACTTTGTGAGGACGATTGAATCTGTTCTCTCTCAGAATACTGTTAAGTTTTGGTGAAGTTGGCTGTCGTTCAAAAATTTGCATTATTTTGTAATGCACGTTTCGTATTTCGACGATTGTTGCCAGAACTTGTTTCACGCATCTAGTTTTTATTACTCTCCGTGTCGAGTTTTACTTTTAATCGCGTTGTTAATTTCTCATTTCGTAATTCCTCAGCTGTCTGTATTATTTGTTAAATCTATATATATATATATATACAAGTCGTAAAATAGACAGCTGCGTTCCTAATTTAACGATTGATATTTGGCACACTGTATCATGTTTTCGTCATATAAAATATAATTTTTAGAATATTTTATGCGTTATATTTATAGTTTCATAAATATTTACGTTTTGAATTGAGGCTTATATATATTGCAACGTAGAAGAGTACGGTCGCTCGATAATAACGGATTGTTTGCGGAAAGATTTAGTGAACTATGACATATTGCGAATGAAAATATGATAAACGACCATGATACTTGGGGAATATAACTATATAAATATATATGTGTGAACACTCATCTTCTATCCGAAGTAAAGAGCGCCACTCGCTGAAATCGCAGTCTACACAGCTCATAATCTAAACTTATTTATGCGCATGCTTTAACTGGGAGAACGTTACACGTGCACCATACAAATACATTTACATTAGTGCTCACACATACATACAGCATGTATTTACGTGTTATGTATGCGTGCATAGCATCGAATCTAATCATACATATAAACAGGGACGGATCGATCATGCGTGTTAGAGTCTGTGCTTATACATTTTTAAATATTATCAATTGGATAATTTATGTTTCAATAATCTAACTTGAAAAAGTGCAGCTTTATGGAACTCTATATAAAATTGATTGCTTGATAAAAGATTATTTAATAAATTGAGATTTAAATTTAACAAATATTACTTTAGGAGATGATAAAAATATCCTGAATTAATTATGTTCGCTACAGTTTATAGTAATGTTTAAAGAAGTGTAATGTTAATAAGAAATTAACAGAATACGCTAGTCAATTATTCGATAACTCAATCAGCTCTTGCGCGCTATATTTGTAATGACTCAAAGAATTGACGGCTCGCGAAGCTTTTTATAGCTTGCGTTATATTCTGATAACGATAATGCACAATATGTTTTTATTTGTTCCAACATATAATTGAAAGTGACTCGCTCATCTCTCGGCTCGGAGGAAAGAAATGATCCGGTCCTATAATCATAATCATAGCATCAGCATATTCTATCATAATAATCGGTAATTCCATCACGTCATCAGACTATCGAAACATGAATTATCAATTATACGATATGTGTACATGCACGTGGGCTAAAGACGTTTGGTAGATTCGCGCCTTTGCTGGTCGCGTAAAAAAAGAAGGAAAAAAAAAAAAAAATTGACGCGGAGAAATATACCTTCTCCGTAGACGGTTGCGCACGATGGCGCCTACTCGCGCGCATACCTACCTACCTGCGGTCCCCAAGAGGCTTAACCTCGCAGGCGTAGCCGCTGCAACGGCTTCTCGAAACTTTCGTTTCAGCGAGATTCCTCCGACCGTGCGTCATATGAGAGATATACTAATACTACGTTCGTTCTTACGTCCCTGTTTATCGCACGCGCGCGAAGCGAACGTTAGAGAAAGGAACGAACGACATGGACGGACGGACGGACGATTGGTGGATGCGGCTGCGGAAAAAAACGCGCGAGTATGAAAGGAGAGAGAGAGAGAGAGAGAGAGAGAGAGAGAGAGAAGCTTGACACGAGCGAGTCACGATGCGACGCCCACGGGATCGGTTTCCACGGCAAGTCTCACGCACGCATCGCGCACGCACACACGCGCTAACCTTTATCTTATCATTGACGAAAACGTATCGAGGTTGACTGCTGCAGTATTGGCACCAAGAGACTCTACGACGACGACGACTCAATACAACGTATGTATGTATATGTATTGGTCAACACACACTCCATATCTCGCGCTTCTCTTTTTCATCTTCTGCCATTCTCCATTGGAAAAGGAGAATTCCACGAGGATGAAGTACGATGTTGCACGTTGCACCCCGCGTTTTCAACCGCGCGACGTAGATTCCTCTGCAATTCACTTTATCGGCTGAGTAATTATAAGAGAACAATACACGCAATAAAAGACGCTGCTTTATCCGTGGATATCGTTATCTTCAAAGCGGATTGGCCAATCAATACTTTTGTATAGAGATAGTTCATTTCATGTTGCCTGAAAAATATGAATATATGAGTAGGAAGAACGCAATGCAATTTTAATCGTAAAACATTTTCGATATCTTTTAAAATATATACGCGCGCTTTTGTTGCCATTATGCAATATTTTGTTAACATAAATTATTATTAATTTCTTATTGATACATTAAAAAGAAGATTCGAAAAAATCATATAAAATATAAAATTTTGTTATAGGCAATTCCACCAAATAAATTAATCATCGATGATTAAGTTAATCGGAGTTTGAAGTCGTCTTAAGTATGTCAAGCGATATGTGTCTATAATTACTCATCGCAATAATAAACTTTTACACGTGCAACGTCGATATATGTTTATATATCACAGGTCAATTAGACACAAGTTCGATGTAATATGGTTTGTTGGCGTTTGGCCAAGCTAACGATTTATTTGCACGAGAGAAATTGTAATATATCACGATTATTTGATTGACAATCGGATTCTTTAAAATGTTCATGAAACAAGCAACGTTTTTTTCATAGCTTTAAAATTTTTACATAAATAACATTTTGCTGATGCATGTCAATTCTTTTTTATACAGATATATATATATAATATACTTATTTTTCATTTTTTCATTATATAAAGTATAAATTAAGTGGCATTATACCACTTTTGTATGCAATAAATGGTCGTAAAAGAAAAAGAGAGATTCTGTCAAAATTGATCTAAGTTTACTAAAACATTCGCGTATATAAATAGGATACAAATATATGTGATTGATGCATATTAATGCGTATGTGTTCATATTTCTGAATATCTATTGTGTAACCTGTCTTAATAATATATACATTTTTTTTGTAAATTGTTTCATAAGAGATCGTATACATTCAACAAGCATTTTTCGAATAGATTAGCAGTGATTTAATAGCAATAAAAATATTGTATTTAACAATTGATAGCTTCATTAAAAAAGTATTGTATATTTGAGGAAATAAATTTTAATGAAAACACATGTTTTAATGAAGCTATTAGCTGACATCGTTCGTAATTCCTTCATTATTCTTTTGATTTAAATAATATTGAGAATATGATCTCTTTATAGCGCAAGCACCTTAACCGGAAGTCTTTAATTTACTCCACCCAATTTCTCCTCTTTATGAATCGTTAGATAGTATCTGTATCTTAGTAAATGTCTGCTCGTGGTATCAAAATTAATTAATTATAAACGATAAAACGAATTATTAACGAGCAGACCAAACTTAATTAATTATGAAGAAAAAACGAAGCAGTTATATAAAGTTTACTCTTGTAGAATAAATTTTCTCGAATCGAATACTTTTATTTCTACTCTTACGAATGTCAGTTCTCACGAATCTCGTTTACATTCATAAATTAACAAAATGCTTGTTTTTTTGAAGTCCATGTTTATTTACATAATGTGCATAGAAATTTTATTTTCCAGACATATATTTTCATATTAATCCTTCATTAATATTTGAAACGAAAAAAAGTAATCAGTGGGTTATTTATAGCGCGAGTTTATTAATTGAGTGGAGTTGATAAACTGAAAAAGTATATATAATTGTCCTTATAAAATTATTATGTGGCTACTTATGCCGCCGACAGTATGTTGGACCTCGAGTATTTCTCGTTTAATATTCTGAACGCGCACAGCTAAAATTTTAAGAGTCCTCGAGAACCTCAGCTAAAAACGCGCAGAAGACTATCTACACTTAAGTAACCGAATGTTTTTCAAGTGTTTCTCTCATCAGTTCCAATACCAATACGAGTTTCACGAGTAGAGGTACTCTTGTTTGCAAGTCTTGAAAAACAATTTCTTCAGCGGCTTCTCGCAAGTGGTTAATACTTTGAAACATTTTTTATCTAACCACTGTTATTAAGTTAATTCCAATATTAATTAATCATTATATATATAAGTTTAATACTATTGTGGGGATGGACTTTGTATCGTATATGTAAATAAAGAGCTCTTGTTTATTTTTTTTCTCTATGAAACATTTATTCGAATAGCGAACAAAGTGCGAATCGCTTCGAGAATCCGCTAAATTTGAGAAAATATCTTCTCGACCATTCTTTTTTCCTTCTTTCATCTATGCTTACATGCTTAATTACTATCTTAATGCTACTTGTATCGTTAAAGACGTTAGTGAAGCGTGAACCTTTAAATACCGCTAGTCTTGATGCGGGTTACAAATTGATCTCTGTTGACTGAAAACAGTAACCAGGGCCGCATCTCTTAATCATTTAAAAAGCATAAGAGAAATTTCGCTTCGAGCAACACGAAAAATAAATTCGTCCGCTCGTTCCTATTCTCCTTGCAACCCGATCAGAAGTAGCTACTACTAGAGGACAGTTAGCTTGAATCTAAGATTATTCTTAAATAAAATTTACTCATTGCATTTTCAAGATGGTCTTAGTCGCGAATGAGCTCCGCGAAATGCTCGTATATATGTACGTACGTATGTATGTGTATGTATCTATGTGTGTGCAAAAGAGTCGGTCGCCAACTTTACACAAATATCTCCGACATGCGCAAACTATCATTCAAATTTCAATCACAATCGCTCATGTAGCAACGCTTTTCTCATGCGTTCAAAATAAATCGTATCAGCAAAATTCAATCTCGATTGCTATCTCAATGATATCCCGGTACAATCTGACGAGCCAGAATATAAAGTTGTTAAGTACACACAGCCACAAAGTGGTTGTATATATTAGTCTTGCAGACATCTAATGTTTAACATTCAATGAAAATGTAAATGTTGCTTTGTTATCATTGACGCATTGGTTATATAATCTGTGACCATCATAAAAAAGACGCAATCTTCATGAAAATTACGATATTCATGAGCTGTTCCTTGCTAAATATTACCTCGGTTTAGAGATGTCGAGTCATTCTCCTCGTTATAGACCTCGAATATGTGTAGGTGTTTGCTTTCAACATATGGTACAAGAGATCCGTAATCTTCGTCGCACTTAGTCATAGTAGTTTTAATGTGTGTGTAAACTTATTTTCGCGCGGTAAACGATATATGTATAGTATTAATGTCTGTCGAGTAGCTGTCTCGAAAATATCGATCTATTTTAACGAGCATAAATGTTCTTTTAGATATCATGTATCCATACAATAATAATCAATATCGATATATATATCGGATATTGCATAATTAATGCAATCGTCATTAATGATATGTTGCACATAAATGGATCATACGTAATTCAGATGCGCATGATAATAGTACGATTGTGCCCCCTTCGATAATAAAAATAAAAATCTTTTACCTCTTATTACACATGCTTTGCCCGTTGCGAATATAATGAAAATGAACATATAATAGGAATGAGTATGAATTTTTTGATAACTTACGATATGAATATGCCTGTGTGTACGTGTGAAATGTATATGTGAACTTCCGCACTCTGTTCATTATCGTTCTCTTCGTTTATTTTTGCGAATACGCTCTGCGGATAAACCCTTTTTCGTTCCTTAAGGCATCATTTTGTGGCGAGGTGACAACCACTTCTTCATGTAGTAACAGAAGAACGTAGAGATATAGATGAGCACCAGAAGAGCGCACGTTACACCGAGCGCCAGCACCGAGGTTTTTGTTGGACATGGCTTCATAACGGTCACTGTTTCGTCTGAAAATAAATATTCCATATACAATTAGTATCATGAAAACGCTTCTACTATCGCTTCAATGCGTCCTTCTCTTTTTGATCTTACCTGCTTCATTGAAGTCTATGCTAGCATCGCTCTTTAGGAAATCGGATTGTTTCTCATCGCCAAAGTCGAGCACTAAGATCTCTTGAGACAGAGTCATATCTTCGCCTTTCTCTTCTGTCGAATTTGCAAGACTTCTTCTACGTCTCTTACCCCACGATTCTACAGATTCGCGTCCCCATTCGCAAACAGCCTAAAAATGAGAGAAATCCTTGATAGTTTCTTTTTCTATAATTAAGGGAAGGAATAATAAAATTAATCAATTACCGGTTCGCAAGGTCCCAGACAGTACTTTACATTACATTGGAAAATCACGCCGTAAGATTCGGTGAATCTGAAAGCTTCATATATAGATTGCAGAGAATTACCGTCGGGAGTGAAACTGGGGAAAATGGAAGGATCGACAGGACATCTGAAAATTTAAACATTTGTTTTGTAAGCTTCACACACGAGTATAACCGGAAAAAAATTAAATCAAATCAAATCAACTCACCCTTCGTCGTCGATAATTTGGAATGTGCTTTTCGAATCCTTTGCCATAGCTACGCAACTGCGAGCGAAAATGCCGTATGGAGCTACATATAGAACATTAATATTAATTATTGTCGAATTGTCAAAAATCGATTATATCATTGTTCAAGTATAATTAATACTCCTTTCCTGTTGTGTAAAGAAAAATATATTTTCAAGAGAACACACAAACTTACTGTTTTCCGGGATTTCGATTCTGAACGTCAACTTGTCGCCAATGCGTACAGTTTCAACTTCTCGCGATCGACTGTCGAGGATGCGAATCCTCGGTGGAGGTGCTTCCGGTGCGCTAGTGATACTGATCATTTCCGGATCTCTGATCGGCATCATGCCGAAAGTTATATTCTTCGAGGACATATCGTATGTACATTTGACTTTGTAAATTTTATCAGCCTTTGTCATTACCACGGAGTGATGTTGCAGTACAACCGTGTTTGAATAAATTCCAGTCTGAAAACCGTCACGCTGCCATGGTGAAAAGAAAGTGCGAACAGAGATTAAGTATTCAAAGAGAGAGGGTTGTGCTTTATTTATCATAAACTCTTTATCGACCTTATAAAAATATATATAAAACAAATGTGTAAAAAAAAATGTTTTTTTAAAGTTATGCATAATACAAAAGTGCAGTGCTGGTCAATCAAATAAATGTGATACATTAGTATGAAGATATAATAATGTTAGACACATACAATAAATCGATAAAGTGTTTGTGTAACTTAACAATAGTGCTATTTACTTAATCTATTTCTAGGAACATGCGCATTTCAAAGCATGAATATTAATGAAAAGCAATGTAACTGCAAAACTGTAATTCTTTTAGAATTACAGTTGCAAAATCATAAAATTCAGATATAAGCTTTGATGAAAATTTTGTATATTACAAATTACATGTCGCATCATATAACAAGTACTTCGAAAAATACAAATAGCATTGAATAATTATAGCTATAGTTGAAAATGTACATAAATGCAATTACAATATTTTTCATACTTTAAACTTTAAATCATCCCTAAAACGATTAAGTTCAATGTATTACCATCACCATCTTATATATCACTTACCACGCTCTGAGTATTACAGTCTTGTCCACTCATCGTGAGATCCAATCTAAAGAGATCGCTATTGATAACATCAATATTGCAAGTTTCAGATCGTCCAAGAGCGTAAATACGCCCATTGAAAGGTTTATTCGTACGAACTTGGACAGCGATACGAGTGTCTTTACAGTCGACCGATACTGTAACATATCAATTATTAATAAATTTTATATAGTACTACATATATATATATAGTGCTTTTCGAATCCTTTGCCATAGCTACGCAACTGCGAGCGAAAATGCCGTATGGAGCTACATATAGAACATTAATATTAATTATTGTCGAATTGTCAAAAATCGATTATATCATTGTTCAAGTATAATTAATACTTCTTTCCTGTTGTGTAAAGAAAAATAAATTTTCAAGAGAACACAAACTTACTGTTTTCCGGGATTTCGATTCTGAACGTCAACTTGTCGCCAATGCGTACAGTTTCAACTTCTCGCGATCGACTGTCGAGGATGCGAATCCTCGGTGGAGGTGCTTCCGGTGCGCTAGTGATACTGATCATTTCCGGATCTCTGATCGGCATCATGCCGAAAGTTATATTCTTCGAGGACATATCGTATGTACATTTGACTTTGTAAATTTTATCAGCCTTTGTCATTACCACGGAGTGATGTTGCAGTACAACCGTGTTTGAATAAATTCCAGTCTGAAAACCGTCACGCTGCCATGGTGAAAAGAAAGTGCGAACAGAGATTAAGTATTCAAAGAGAGAGGGTTGTGCTTTATTTATCATAAACTCTTTATCGACCTTATAAAAATATATATAAAACAGATGTGTAAAAAAAAATGTTTTTTTAAAGTTATGCATAATACAAAAGTGCAGTGCTGGTCAATCAAATAAATGTGATACATTAGTATGAAGATATAATAATGTTAGACACATACAATAAATCGATAAAGTGTTTGTGTAACTTAACAATAGTGCTATTTACTTAATCTATTTCTAGGAACATGCGCATTTCAAAGCATGAATATTAATGAAAAGCAATGTAACTGCAAAACTGTAATTCTTTTAGAATTACAGTTGCAAAATCATAAAATTCAGATATAAGCTTTGATGAAAATTTTGTATATTACAAATTACATGTCGCATCATATAACAAGTACTTCGAAAAATACAAATAGCATTGAATAATTATAGCTATAGTTGAAAATGTACATAAATGCAATTACAATATTTTTCATACTTTAAACTTTAAATCATCCCTAAAACGATTAAGTTCAATGTATTACCATCACCATCTTATATATCACTTACCACGCTCTGAGTATTACAGTCTTGTCCACTCATCGTGAGATCCAATCTAAAGAGATCGCTATTGATAACATCAATATTGCAAGTTTCAGATCGTCCAAGAGCGTAAATACGCCCATTGAAAGGTTTATTCGTACGAACTTGGACAGCGATACGAGTGTCTTTACAGTCGACCGATACTGTAACATATCAATTATTAATAAATTTTATATAGTACTACATATGTGTTACGTGTGTGAATATATATATATATATATATATGTATTATTGGAATATTAAAAAAAATATGTACCATCGTAACAAGTGCCGGTCTTATCGCAATTAATATCGTTTCTAGTGAGATTGTTTATCGTAGAATCTTCTGTGGTTTCAAAAACTACCGGCAGCGGATCCGCCAATGGTCCAGTGCCTTCTAAAATGTTTGCAATAACGTATATGTGATTAATATATCATACACGCACACATACACACACAAACTTAAATTATTTTAATCGACTTTTTCGGTTCGCTTACTTTCGCAGAAATTTTCAAAGTAAGTGCCAACTCGTTCTCCATTATCGATCAAAGGCCTCTCTGCATTAAGATAGGTAGAAGGTCCATCCGGAAGAGTCCAATGATCCAGATGGAAGAGATGACAATTATAAGCCGACCCTTGAGGAGCGCCACGATAGAGAAAAGATCTACAAAGGAACTCGTTTTCGATTTCGCAGGCTAATCTGCAAGCGGACTCGCTCTGAACTTGCAATTCCTTGTCGGTGTAATAATGTAGGCCTGCGTATTGTGCAACTTTATCGTCCGCTACGCCGATTCTGGGCATTTGGAAAATCCTTTGATACCTGCAGGCCTCTTTTCCTGTGTGAGTTAATTTTTTTAAATACATTTTCTTTATTCTAGAATTTATATTTTAACAGAATATTTTCCTCAAAAACGCCGCGTTTACCTTTCAAACATAAATTTTCAAAGTAATCCACTCCTTGCGCGTCCACGAATTGAACGTATTGACCTGTCGTTCGACGATCCGAATCGCTCAAATGACACTGAAGCGTCACGTAATTATATTCTACGGAACGACATGTGAAGCGATGCTCGTTTAAGCAAGCTGCGAGACAAGCTTCTTTCGTGGATGTGTAAATTAATGCGTTGTCCAATCCCCGAATCATTTTATTTGGAATGCGTTCGAAGGCCCACGGTCGCAAACAAACGTTTTCTAAAATAACATATAATAAAATTAGATAATTTTATTTCTCTATTTCTCAATATTTTATATATATAATAATTGAAGATTTTAGTACTGTGCTTGCACATTTGTAAGTGTATATATGCTAATAGTTGATTTCCTATATATTTTATGAGTCGCTGGTTAATAACATTCAACAATATCAATGGCTAATTTTTTTTCTTTCATTCTCTCTCTCTTGCAAAGATAAAAAAAACCGGAAAAACATGACAAGATTCAAATCAATTTATCGTTAGTTTCCGGAATTGTTGTTCGGCATCAGATAAAAGACTGAATCATCAACCGGAGATAAAGTCGTTAAACAGTTTTTAACAACTTGGTGTTTGTCTCCCTCTCCGTCGAAGAGTGATAAGATACTTTGCGAAGCTTATCGACACTTCCGGATTATGCCGCAACGAAATTGTCGAGTCGTACGAGAGATCTTTCGTGCTGAAACATCATAAGACGTTGGCATGTGACTTGGCATCGACGTTGATGTCGACGGTGACGCACGTAGCCGCGCTTTTTTGGCACACGACTACGGAATATATTTCGGCCGAGCCCGTTCGTTGAGCGTTCCAATTTCTTTTGTTCCGCCCTCGAAACCGGCGCTAAAGTCGCAACCGACGACGAAAGTCGGTGCCAACGAACCGCTGCGTGACTCCTTCATGCATGAATCACCGCCAACCGTGCGAATTCCTGGCGATCGCTCGTCCTGAACGAAGGTATCGCTAGGATAATAAAGTGATAATTATTTTTCGACCAACAATGCGAAATTTAACGGATCCTCTGTAATCGTGTATTTTTTTGGCACCATATATCCACAATCAAGTATTTCAATGCGATTCACAACGAACGGTGAATGACACACACAGACATATATAAAATATCCAATTATAATTTGATATTTTTCTTTTCGTAATATTTTATGATTTCGAAAAACAAGCGATTTCATCAAAATAATTTTTGTGGAGGCGTAATATCAAAATCATTTATGTATATTTTTTTAATAGGATCGTATTATTTCTTTCATATAAAAGTTTCGATTTATGCTGCATTTGAAACGGTGTCTTTGATATCAGATGTAAAATGTATTTATGAAATATACGGTTGATTAACTTTACAATCACTAAAGTAAGATTCTGCGCAGTTTGTAACTAGTTGAACCATAACGATCATGTTAGAACAAGTCTGTCCTTCTTCGAAATTTTTAATTCTTCTCTTCATAAGTCGACATAACTGGAAATGTGTAGAAACAAATATTTCTGCGAATATCCTCTGGGACAAGTGATTTAAGGGAGGGAACTAAGCGCTTCACGATTCGAAACAACAATAAAATCGCCTTACTCGTCACATAGACAACATGATTTGTTGAAGCGCATTAATCCTGTCTCGGAAATTTCGACTCTATAAAGGATTTATAGAGATGTGCAAAGATGCTTAATAAAATTTGGCATTGTCAACTTTTGAAATATCGAAAATTTATGTAGATTTATATAATTTATTTGCCAATTTAATTATAATAAAGATTTATAGAAAGATGCTTAATAAAATTTGGCATTGTCAACTTTTGAAATATCGAAAATTTATGTAGATTTATATAATTTATTTGCCAATTTGCCAATTTA
>NW_021853570.1:2244607-2264160 GCF_003651465.1 Formica exsecta
AAAAATATATATAAAATATAAAATTCTATAAAAAAATTAAAATATTTTCTTTTATCACAAAAAAGAAAACGGTTTTTACTTATATTCATAATACAAATTTTTTTTTAGGAGCCGAATGGAAATGAAACGGGAATCTTTTTCCGCTTCCTCCTCTTTTCTCCGGAGATCGTCAAACGTTCGATGCGATCATTGAATCTCAGAAAGGTCCCGATAAAGCTGATCTTTTCACGAAAGCAGGCATTTCCTTCAAGAACTTTAAAAAGCCTCCTTTTCATTCATGTCCTTTGATAATTGCGACTGCACAGAGATTAGCGACAGTTTTGCGCACATTTAAAGACATCTACGATGATAAAGACATTGGACGATTCGTTAACTGATATTAAAGAATCCTTTTTAAAATCCAAGAAAGTCCTTCTTGGCCTTTTGGAACAATCAGCCTCATCCTGCAGGAAGTTTTTTATGACGGTCATTCTCTTTAAACGCATTCACCATGATCCCACAGGTACCAGCAGATGTGTTTGTCCAACCAGTCGTTCTCACTAGATTTTCTTCGGTGAAAAGTGAAAACTATTTTGCGCGAATACAAAGGGCGAGAAACGGACAAAGGCGACTACTACCTGACAAAGTGCGAGAAGTGTTTTCATATTTCCTTATATTTCCTTGCGAAAGAAAATCGCCTGAATCAATATATAACTTTAACCTGATTTTATAATTATTGCTATAATGATTATTTTTTAGAACAAAATTAGTTTTAAACTGTCACTTTTTTCACAAAATGTCTTTTTTAAATTAATCAATTTTAACAGTTTATCGATGATATATTATATTCTCTCTATCGTTATAAAGCATTAATATTATCATAAATATTTATAATTCTTAATTATTGTAATTATTAGAAATCCTGCAATTTATTTAATTCACATCTCGTTTTAAAATATTACGTATAATGTGTAATTTTAAATTTCTCATAAAATGCATACGTGGTAAATATGTTTAACTTCAACCGTACAGATGAAAGCGCTCTACTGTACCTCCAAGCAAATCGAATCGCATTATTAAGCCCTTGCATTGTCCGCATACAAGTTAGTATTGTTTGCCGCGGACCTTTGTCTCGTTCAATGAAATCCCGCCAGTTAGCGTTCCCCTTTAAAGTTTACCGACAAACTCGCTTTAAGTTTAAAATTCAGATTATCACATTTCATGATCCCTTTTTCCTATTGTTTTGCATACACGTGGCAAAAAACCGTGTGATTTTCTCCATCGCAAGTCATTTCTCTATATGCTATTTTTTTCCCTGCGCCTTTCAAGAGTATCAGCCTTGACAAGATTGATGCGGATTCTAATCTAAAGAGATTTACATTTGAATACAAAACACATGTTTCACACACGTGTAAATGTGCCCCGGTGTTCTAACTCACCGGATCTTATCTGTAGTTTCGTCATGTAATACATATTGACGGCTCTCTGGGGCTGGGCGGCCGGATTCGTGGCGGTGGTTTCGTTCTGTAGTTGGCAAAGAGTGTCCTGCATCGGCGCCAACGGATTCACGACGAACGAGAACGCGGCGGCCTGACATTCAGGCTCATCTCTGCACCATCCCTGGCACTCGTACAACGAGAGATTCCTCACGCTGTAATAGTTGGTGCCGCGATAATCGTAATCGGTGAGTTTCTCGAACGCCGTCCTCGCTGAAACATGAAGGGAAAAAATTTTGCATTTATGCGGAAAAAATTTTCTCGTAGGATTTTACCGAACACGAACTGAAAAGCTTCTAATTCATGTGTCGTCGCCTTTGATCAATGTTGAAAGAAACTCACCCAACGCAGCGTCGCCGCTTGCCAACAGCACCGTGAATATCAGGCTCGCGGTTGTAGCTGCTACCGTTCCGATCCCAAACGAGCCCATCTGCAAGAGGAACAAGGAATCTCAGAGCCGTAATTAGAATCAGACCTGAACTGAGAATTATTTCTCGGGCTTAACTCCCACCTACGCCTGACGAGAGAGAATGATTTCCGCGTGCACGTACGCTAGATAACTTACTTTAATAGTGAATATGGAGGAAATGAAGAGACGTTTTCAAGATGACGTTTCTTGAAGAGAACGTCAGTATCCATGAAGAGATGCAATATGCAAGTCAGTACTCGAGTAATGCATATAGTTGCACGCGGAAATTCCGCTTTCAAACGATTGGACACGCGTTAATCCGGCATAATTCTCGATCAGACGGAGATCTCGATAGAGCTAATCGACCTGCAGGAAACACGCCTCATCGCCGCGAAGAGTTTATCGTGCACGATTAAACGTCTTATGAATGGATTTAACATTCATAAAGGTTCGAGAAGGCCAACTTGCCATCAGGTTTGATCGAGGAAGCAGCATCTTGCGATTCCCGCTCGAACTGGTCGGGAGCATGCGAGATGTCAATTTCCCACACATGTGTTTTGCTCGCGTTTCGCGAAACCACTTCCTAGTTTCCTTCTGTCGTCATTTTTGTTCCGTTTCTTGTGCCGCAGCTGGTATGTCGGGGACTACTCCCGTTCTACCTCGCTTCTCGATGTCGCGCATCTCGATCTCACCATCTCACAAGAGTTCCGTAAGATCATTTCTCGCTTCGTGCATTTCTCTCTTAATACGTTTATCTATCATCTCTCGCGGGATAATAGCAGTGTCGCGTAAGAATTAATTCAAACGCCGAGAACGTGAGCGTCGAAAATAGACCACGTGCATCGTGCATCTTCCCGTTACTTTGCAATTAATCTTCTTCTCACACAAGTGTAAACAATAACGTTTGTGCTAATTTCGTTATGCTATCGATAATTTCTGAAATCGTTTTCATTATCCTTGATTTCTCCATATGGGAAAAAAATGCTAGGACCAACGTATAGAGTGTTTATAAAATTATGTTCACATTAATTATAAATCCTCTAAATTTAAAAAATGTTAAGAGATGTCTAATAAACAGAATTTTATTTAATGATTATTATAAGCATCTGCTATTTCACAATAAGAAATATAGTTTATCTGTAGGTAAGATACTAGGCAATCTTTTCATAATAAAGTTTACCATAGATCCCTTTTTCGATACCGAATTAATTTCCCAGATATACCAAAATCTGAGCCAATTACATGCTATTATGTAAATCCGCGCACAATTGCCCACCATCGGATTTCACAACGTGTTGTCGGCTTTGTTGACCAACTTACCTCCCTCCTCTCGTGCATGTTCGATCGGCGAATCGGCACATTACGATAACAAGGATACAGATATTATCATACCAGAAGACCAGCCACGTAGTCTCGCGGAGTTCGAGGTCGCCAAGTATAATAGCGCTCTATTGGAGATTGCCAGAGGGAAGGAGAGCCACGTCGTGGCCTGTACCGAGGCCAAAGGTTCATCCTCCCCTCTTCGTCCGCGCCCCCGTGGCCTCTCCTCGCGACCCGGCACCCACGAGTTGCACGTCGTGGCAAAGTCGCGCGCTAACAATGAGGAATGCGCTTAGGCGCGCTCGGTAGGCAGGTTGATGCACTGTTACGAAGATTAATGCACCTACCGAGGTGAAAGAAACACGCGCGCGGAGGAAGCGCGGATTTCTTCTTCGAGGTCACGAGTTACCTGAGAAACTCGGATTTCCGGGGGTTTAACGGCACCTCTATATACCTGCGAGTAAAGCGGAGAGACGCGGTGATTCCAGATTTATGAATCTTTTTTATTTTTATTGTCGCGCCACTATTACTCTCTCTCTCTTGTATTTCAGAAAGAAAATATATTAAAATATGCAAAAATATTTTCATACACAATATTGTGCATATTTTTTGCAAATATTATAATGCCTATCAAAGGCAATGACAGATATTAATACGTCAAAAAGAGTAATTGGATATCATGTACGATAAAATGATATGCATGACAAATACAAACATATACACAAGACATAATTAAGCAAAAGCAAATTAAGATACTAAATAATTAAAATAAAAAACTTGTTAATAATCGGTAATAATCTTCGTATATTAAATTAATTTTTTTCCCTCTTTTTATTGCTGAATAGAAAAAAAATATCAATCCGAATTGAAATATAAATGCTTAATGATAAATTCTTCGCTATCACTATCTACGAACATATTTCCATTGTGTTTCAATTCATATTGATGCAGCGATCGAGATATGCAGTACGGTAGCCCGAACGACTTTGAAGATCGTACACGTGTGCGGGGCTCATGGTGCACGTCTCTCCGGCCGTTGCACGCGCGGGAAAAGTCATCCCGCGTACGCACGAGAGTCCCTGACCTTTACGTCACAACCGGTCTCGTCTCGCGATATTCACCGAAGAAACCTGGTCGACGGGTTCGCAGGCCGCCGCTGATCTTCCGCGGGATCGCCCGAGGCGCGAGTTCGCCACGCGAGGATCGACACTTCCGGTAATCCTCGACGCGTCTGTGCGAACCACACGCCTACCGGATTTCAGTCGCCTTTTTGCCAGAAATGTGCTTCTCGATAACGAAGGCCCTGATTACCCTTCCCGCCACGTCGATGGGAGTCGTTACGATGCGGGGTGCAATTAGGCGAATTACGGAAGGTTGTTAAGGTAATCTAGCGAAGAAGGGAAATGGTATTTTTTTATGGATTGTATCAGGAGACGGTCGCGTGACACTTTCGTTTGCTTTAGATTAAAAGAGGAAAAAAGAAGATGTTATTGAAAAATCATTCCGATATTTATGTAACGTTCGCTTAACGACAATTAAGTAATTTTATAATGATTATTACAATAAAACGCGTGTTCGTAACATTTACTAGAATCCAGCAAATTCCCGTAGACGGTTAATTACCAACTCATGATCGTCATCTTCGGATAATGCAGCGTCATGGAAGTCTCATGACAGCCCAGCTACGTAATTATGGTAGGCTCTCGAGAGCCCATGAAGATTCAATTACGGCGTCACGAGTTAAGCGATCCTTTCGAGAACGAATCGGGCGTTTATGGGGTCGTTTACGGTTCTCGCGGATCCGTTCCATGTACATCATCTGTTGCAAAGGAATATATTACCATGACAAACTGCACACGTGGAAATTCACCTATGCTATTTTATTATCCTTCTCGAATAACTCGCGTCGCTCGTAGCTATGTATTCTCACAAACGGCTAGTCCTACCAGAACCATCGTGACCGATTGATAACGCAAGATAAACAGCTTTTAGAAGTACGATCGCGATCGTAATCGTGTATTGTTGCGTATGCATCAGGAAGGTTGGAACTCGACGCAGCTCGGCTATTGGAACATGTAGATTTATTCTCTCCTTGCGACGTCAATGCCATTCGAATTAATGGCTCCTCCAGAGAGAATTTCCTTTAATGCTAGAGACGCGGCGCTCGATTTGTTTCCCTCATTATTTCCTACATTTTCGTAGAAGATGGCAATAGAGACGAGCATTTCTTCAGTATTTTACGCGCGTATAATTTCCCGTACACGTTTACAAATCAAAGTCCGATAATAATTGCTCGGTAAACATTGCGAACGAAGTACAATTATCTCGATGAACATATCAAACCCCGATGTGCACCGATTTTCAACGTTCGCGAGCATCAGTCTCGATGGTTACCTAGGTGGAACTGATTAGACGGTGAAGAAAATTGTTCCTCTCGCTTACATCCCCGGCGCCGGCGAAAGGGAAAGGGGAAAAGTTTTACGGAAAGGAAGGATTGTTATTTCTGCCAAGCGCACGCCATCGCGCGCGATTCTTTCTACCTCGCTTCTTCTCTCTTGCTGAATATGATGCTGCGATAGGAAGAGCCAGCCATGGCGTTTCGCGAGGAAAAGAATCATCATTTCTTCGTTTAGGGTCGCTTCACACCCTCTCGGCGAAGCGCTTCCCGTCACGATACTACGTACATCCGCTTTCGTGATGAATCCGACTGTTGTTTACGGTTGGAATTTACATGAAAGCGAAAAGCAGACCTTCGTATGCATGCATGATACACGAGAAATGTGATGCTTGCCTCAGTGAATAGCGATGAAGTACCAAGGAAATTGCGATATATGCTGTGCCTATAATTAAATAAATAACCCGTCCGCATATATATTATCCATTCGACTCCAAGATATTAAAACTCGCAAAAATTCTGGACAACATTAATCAAATATATATTTTTTTTCTTTTTTTACCATTCATTATATTAGCAGATAGTTCAGTGCTTTTTGAAAATATGTTTGTGAAATAGTGAATAGTGAACGATTTCTTTCACACGAGATAATATAATAATTTTTAAATTATCAATGTAAAGCGTACGTATTTCAAAATAGAAAAGGATGGACAAAATAAATTAATGGAAAATAAATCGATTGAAAACTCGTAGTTTTCCGGGAATGATTTTTCGGTATTTATCTTTGGAATTTTCAAACTATTGAATATTTTCGCGCAACGTCGGATTACTGCGATGTAAACTCGATGAACTACGACTATCCTCACGACTCCAGACCAGTAGCGTCAGCGTGGATTCATAAACAATGAGTTGGCCGGAACGCGAGAATAGAAGGAAGAGAGCCAGAGAATGAGGAAAAAGAAAAAGCGAGACGAAACCTGGCGTGGAGCAACGAATTCATAAATAATGAAGCTTCGTAAATCGCGCTAAAGCCGCTCGCTATTGAAATCTTTAAGAAGATTTTCACGGACGTTGACGCATCGATCTCTTTTCCGATAGATATTTCACGGTTTATCGCATGAACCGTGAAATTGACGCGGAATTTATTTGGCTCTTCCGTGGGAAATAGATGATAAATAAATTCATGTTTCAAACATCTAGAACATAAAATTCCTAGAACAAATTTTTTTATTATTATTAGAAGATTAAGTTTATTTTAAAAGAAATGCGACGATCCTCAGTTCTATCTCGCCTTGATATTCTGAGAAGCGGGATGAGAAAACCGAAGGTTTGCGTCTCAAGCAACTTCTAAGGTTGTTCTCTCAGCGATCAAGACGAGTGATAACCACCTAGGATCGATCGATCGATCGATCGATCTGGCGAAACGTGCATCGAGACGCATACCGGGTGATCTCGATAAATCCTTCGAGTAATTAACAGCTAGATCTCGGTATATTACAGAGGACGCGAAGGCGGACAAACCGAGAACAGAACGAGCAAAAGAAAAAAGAAAAAAAAATATGATTACGTTCGTACGTTCTCTCCGCCGTGGCGGAAGACTTCGTCCTGGTGCAACGACCTGGTGCGGCGTAGGAGAGCCCTTCCCTTCTTGGCGCTATCACAGCGCGGGAATAATAATCAGGCAAGCGAGGGGGAAGGACGACCTTTCGGCTCTCATCTCCATCCATCCAGGATATTATCCAGGTAGATGCCGTAAACGTACTATTCCAGCGAGACTTGTCCCACAACGGCGAATATTAAAATGATGTATCGTCGTTATAACGAGTTCTATAAATCAGTGGCCCGGAATGGCCTTTGCCGAAGTCGTTTTTCTTCCTTCTTCGCATACGGCTAGAGATTGCTGCTAAAAATTACTTTTTATCTAACCGTAAGAGCGTATTCGCATGATCGTGCACAAACGGTAAGCATTATGCCTCGTGGGTCGATTCTTGAAACTGTGTGAGAGATCATCCCGAGCTGATACCCGAGAGGAAAGACGGAGGAACTTTTACGAGGAATATTCTCGTAGAGAGAAGCACGTTATCGTTGGAAAACTTTGACGCGCTCAATGATGGGAAGTAACGTTCGAGCGAAGTGAAGACCGAAGATAGACGCGCGCGTACAGAAAATCTACGGCCTCACTTTATGCTTTTATATCAGGCAAGCAGTAATCATACGAAGCACATAAACGATCTTTCAACTCGCATCTTCATCTTCATTCGCGTCTTCATTTTTCACCAAGATTATTTCAAGTTTTATCGCGCATAAAGCGAAGCTTCTCTCTAAAAGACATTGGCAAAATGAGATAAATTGCGCTTCCCACGTGTTCTTCTTGCGCATTAATAAGCAGTCTGTCTTAATAAGAGTTTTCTTCCTCAGCTAATATCGCGACATATGTAGGTATCATCAAGAAGCAATCGTGCGGAGTTTTAAAAATAAAAACTGCAACGTCTTTCAGACTTCACCTCAGAATGCAGTCGTTAACTTTGCTTGAAAGTTCTTTATAGAGTGGAAATGGAGAAGCAAAATATGATGACCTTGAAGCCACCTGTAGCTTTCGAATTGACGCTTCTTACTTCTCCAACGACATTTCATATCGGGGAGACAAGATGATTGACGATCTCGAGTATTATACAAACGAGATTGCTCGTTCTCTGGCGATCAAATCGACGGTGTCATAGCGTGATGCTAGTACCACATTTAAGCGAGATGAATTAATTACTGAATTAATTATCGAAGAATATATACGGCAAGATAAAATGTTGAAGAAGGATATCTATGTTTTATCTGCGATTGAGGATTTTAGGTAGTTAAAGAAGTACCGACCGGACGATTTCATCATCTCGCGCCAGCCGTGCTCCCGGATTTCTCTTCATCCTGGAACGGAAATTATCCCCGCGGTGAATTACAGGACGAGGAGGAGAGATGAAACACGGAAATATCCCGCGCTCGATAGTGGCAGTTTGTAGATAGGTAAACCGGAATAAGTAAACGTCGACTCGCGTCGAGATAGCGATACGGGATAACATTTGCGGCGCGGTAATAGAGAGACACAAGAGAAATTACTTTTCCGCAGTCACGAATTGGATTGCGCGCGTAAATCACTCCGAGAGTGGACAACTGGCTACGAAATGCTCGAGTCATCGAGAAAATGCAAGCTGGAATAAAGAGAGAGAGGTATTCATACGTAAAATCAACGGTAAAACAGATTTTGCAATAAAATAAAGGATAAGCGATCTGGCATCAAATCAAAATTAAAAATATTAAAATAAGATACAATACAAGATATAAAATTAACATTTTGTCAACATCAAGTCGGGATGAAATATTAAATATACGACAAGATCTCCGACATACTGAAAATAAAATCGAGCAAGTGGATTTTTTAGAAAGTATCCATATATCAATTTCAGTTAATATTAACTCGACGAATATGTATAAGTTATCGTATCCTCGATAACTGTATTTAAGTTTGCAAGGAAAAATAAAAAGAAAAAAGTTATGGAAAAAACTGACAGGGAAGGATAAAAGAAAACGAGGAATCCTTCCGCAGTAAGCTGCACTTATCTTCTTCGTATAAAACAAAGTGGCCCGCGGCTACTCGTCGCTCCATTTGCGCACGAGATAATCTTAATGTCTGTACAGAAAAGGAAGCAGCTACACGGCGATGATGGAACGATATAACGTAACCCGAACACATTGAAAACTAGATTTTGTGCGGGGAAAAAATACACTGCTTTATTGCTTTATACAAGCTTTCAGGCTCGTTGCGATCGTTTCCTCGATATCCTCGCTTTCCTCATTTCCTTTCCTCTCGTCACTGACAATTAAGCATTCAGTTAATTAACCAGCTGCATCGCGCGGAGAATCTTCCGTTACATCGTTTTTCATTTTACGAGGAAAGAATTTCTTCGACAACCTGTCTTACAAGCGGCGACCTTGAGAATATCTAACGCATAGAAAGCAGTAGCCCCGATGAGGAAATTCTCACAACTGGAGACCAGACTGATAATTAGTCGGCTATGCTCATCGGCGGTTATCACCGTTACTTCTATCTCAGTTCGACGGCGAAAAAATCGCGTAATAAGCTGCTTTATAAGGGCTTCGAAAAAAGATGACCTTGAAGCGACTATCGTTTCCTGGATGCAGAAACTGACAATTTTAGCGTTGATATCCGACCTAACGATCCTGCTAATATCATGAAAGATTTGAGATGGTTACATCGATCATTATTAAATATACTTAACATATTTTAAATATATTTAAATATATTTAGAGATTATAAAACGAAATGGCAGATAAATAGACTGATATTTTATTTGAGCATCTTTTATAGACACATTTCTTTTGAGTAGCTAATAAACGCAGATAAAAGAAAGTATGATAATAATATAGAATTTTATATACTAAGAGAAAATAATCTTCGATAATCTGACTAGTGTTTGTTAAATAGTCTATCCATACTACTTAAAAAAATCAATTTATTAGCCAGGTCTGGAGAGAGCAATGAATATTAAACTTAAATATTAATAATAATTGAATATTAATTTCTGTCAATAATTTTGTTTTTCGGGGACAAGATTAATAATTAACCAGTCAAGATGCCATTATCAGTCAGCGTGTCATTACTCGTGCTTTGTATTGTAATGAGACAAAGTGAAAACTTGAAGATAGAATCGAAGAATGCTAGAAATGTTGCATTCTCGTGTTAACAGTTAAGTCGCTACGGATCGTTTATCCTGCCGTGGCGCTTTCGTATGATGTGTTCATTTCAAGGAATCGCAAGAAATTTATCCCGAGGAAGGAGAACAATGCAGGACGACCAAGGTAGCACCGCGTCGACCCGTTACATCAACGATAGCGTACGATGTACGTCATGATGTAACGTAACTTGCGAACGTGAGTCGCATCTTGAAACTATCTCGAGATCATTCGCTGATGAACAAGAGTGGGTGCAGCAACATATGCATGAGAAAACATTCTCGAGAGAAGCGACTCGAAGAATTTATATGCATATATCCGCTCAATACATATTTTTAAACAACTTTATGTCAAGCTATTTCTTTTCCTCTGCCAGAAAAATAAAGACGATTGGAAATCTCGACGATCTGAGGCGAGAGAGATCGCCGTTCGCGCAATTTTAAAAATTCTATGAACTTCTAACGGACTTAGCATCATACAAGTTTAATTACGCTGGTAACACCGGTTTGGAAATTGTCGAGGCGAGAGCATACGACGAACGACACACGCTACCGAGAGCGCGACGGCCGATCCTGCCGAGGACATCGCGCGGTCGTGATCATGCAAAACCGTAGCTACGAGGACACTTTGTCTCCTCGACGTTCCAGCCGGCGTGTTTCGCGATTTTTTCAACCAACACTCTAAGCCGGATCTCTCGTCCTACCTTTCTCTCTCTCCTCTTTCTCCCGTCCATGCTCATCCGGCTTCTCTGGCCGGCCGATGCAAATGGAATGACCGGGAATAGGAGCTCGGAGCGAAATCAGCGAGGCAGGACGACGAGACAAAACGATCTCCAGGAGGAACCCGCTGTACCGTTCAAGGACACGATCCAGCTCGAAAGCAGGCTCCGTGACAAGAGTGGTAGAAGATGCGGTAGGAGAGGAGGAGGAGGAGGAAGAAGAAGAAGTCTACGACTAGGGGGGCCGAGGAAGGGAATATTCACGGATGTGCGTCCACGGTTACACGATACCGCTTGTTGGTGAGATTTTTCCCGATTAGTCGCAGCCACCGGAGAAGCTCGGAGGCCCACCGATCCTATGGGACAGGACGCGACCCGACGACAAAGCCGTTCACGGCTTCGTTGGAGAGGAAAGCGACGAGGGGAGGAGATCCGTTTCTTCTCTATCGTCTCTGGGATCGCGGCTTGGATGCTATAAATTAATGCTCTCCCGAGGGCGGCTTCGCCGAGCGGGAGCACTTAAGATAATTTCTATCCCGTGTCCTTCTACTAGTCGGCATCACCGACTCGAGTACACTTGCCGGGAAATGTTTGCGATTTTGAAACGCTCGCGTACGGAAGCATAATGAATATCCACGTATCTGAGAATCGGTGGTTTCGCTTAATTCGCGTTAATCACCTCGGAAGAACCGTCTGCTACCACAACGTGCATCCCGACTATTAATCTACGTTTCCATCTCGAAGCCGAAGAGAGATTTTTCTCTAGGACTTCTCTCTTTCTTTCTCTCTCTCTTTACATTATTATTCATAACCGGATTTTTTTTTATTTTTGACTTACGATGATTCGCTGAACCACGGTAGTATCGCTTCGACAGAGGGATGAGCTTTGCTCCTTCTGAATACACCGCTTTCACCGACCGGTGCTCTCTCGGCTGGGAGTTCAATGAACCGGACGATAAATTGCGCGTCTACGATTCTCCCCGCTTTGCGCGCGCTAGGTCTTTCATACCCGGTAATTACGGATTCGCCGGCCAGCTAATGGCTATTTAGAACGGACCAGGCGTGATTTAACGTCGCGCTCGAGTACCTTGCCCTACCCGCGGCGCGGAGTACTTTTCGTAAGCTCGCGTATCGCGATTTGCATCGCGGTGGAACTCTATAGAACGCTAACAGGCTCCGAGTTAATAGACTCGTGCCTGGCGAGGGGGTAAAACGACCGGGATGCAACGGTGTACGCGATCGTCTGGTTAAGACATTTTTCTATCACGAGGTACGTTCGCCGCGCCCGCCGGCGAACGTGCGCGCTGAGCAATATATTATCCGAGGATTATGCGATGAATCTAATTATGAGAAGTGCAATTGCGACTACGATTTACGCCGGACCACTGCAGACCACGACTCGCATACGCGCAATTTGCATGTTAATGGAACGAATAATAATCACGCGTGCTCCAAGCGAGGGCACTGATACCGCGGATACCACCTTCCTACTCGCGAGTCTCTACGCAGCTCGCAATTAAGGCTCGATTCAACAAAGCACAACGACGAAAAAATCACGCGTATTTAATTCCGACGCGTCGTATAATAAAGCATCTCACGGTCGTTTAAAATTCGGGCCATTGTCGCGACAGATGACGAGAAACTTTCACTGCGCTTACCTGAGTTTGATGTAATCTTGATTAACCCGCGAGAAAACAATAGCGTTCGTATATCGGTATATGAACCGACCATGCTGCATCCGATGCTTGTCGCGTCAAGGGTTCAAGACACTCGAGCTCGTCGACGAGGACCGCGACCTACGCAAGAAACTGGCTCGAGGAGAGAAGCGTAAACGACGGGAGGGAAATCGGAGAAACGATGCGGGTGTAATGGGGAAGTCGATTACGCGAATTGCCCGCGGCGAACGAAACGAGACGTAATGAGAAATGATCTCGAGTTAATGAGCAGAGCTCCTCGGTTGACGAACGCGCGGCCGGTTACCGGGCAGGGTAAGTAGATACGCACGCAACGAACGCATACGATTGCAATCGCCGAGGTGCGAATGCAGATGCGGAGTGGGAGTGAACACCTGCATATCGCGGGATGAGGGAAGAGAGCAAACGCAGAGCGAAACACAGAGCGACGACCTTGGACTCGATCTCCCACAAAATCGGCGGGAGTCTTATCGCGGAATAATTGGACACGCGAGCCTTTTATACGTCACCTTATTTTATTAATTTCAACAAGAGGAGTATAGTTGTAGATGAAGGCACCGTCGTGGAACAAGTTCATATTTGTTTCATACCGAGTAGATGTAGTGAAGCTACGCAACGTGAAATCTAATATGTTTTCTGAGTAATTTACTCTGTTAAATTAAGATATAAATAAAAGATTGAGATATAAGTTAAAATAAGATTATATATATTTTAACTTCCTGGTGATACGTAGTTGTGTTTTACAGTTATCAAAAATTATCGTAAATACGAATAGATGCATTTTATTTCGCATCTATCTTTCACTATTGATATATCAGAACAATCGCGATATACAATCCACGCAATTCAATTTACGATAAAAAGCATCGCGGACGTCTTTCATAAGTATAGAGATAAGATAATGATATAGAATGAATCTAGGAGAATTAGGAAGATTACACGGTCGATCAACGCATCGTGGAAATCCCTCGCCAGCGAATCAGCTGTATCACCTTCAATCAGAAACGCTGGAGATACATCGGCGAATCAATTTAACCGATTTTGATTTTTACGACATTAATACTTCGCCTAAGCATTCGTAATATCCTGTATCGGCAGCGAAATTACAGACGATTCGCGAAAAATCATCTCGATCGAGCGGTATGGAAAAAAGTTTCTTTCATCAGTAAATAATCCGCCTTGCAGTCGACACGACTGTGTGTTGTGTTGCATTCAATCCTCCCGAGTTGCATTTATCGCGCTGAAGGCACCGGTTACAGAGCTGCATATCGTGTAATCAATCTATAGGCGCGCTTCTCGACTCGTTTGAGAGCAACTTCTGGTGCGACGGTCTTGTAAAAATATCGATAAAAATTATAGGAAATAAAATTACATTCGGAAATGAACAATTTATGATTTAATTCCGGGCTCTCTAAAATCTTTTCCTTTTTCTTCCGAGAGCATGATTTTCTGAACGCCAACGGGATTTAACGACGGGAAGAAGTGAGAGAGGAAAAGGATGGACTTCTTGTAAAAACGACCGGCGGGTACTGCTGCGATTATTTCATTGTCCGTTTCGGGACAAGAATTTATGGCGCTGTGAGTAGATAAAAAAAACAGATAATGTACATTCGCATCTGTCATCCTCGGGCAACGGGTTCTCTCATAATAATTATTTTAATAAATTTTTGCGTCTCTTTCACTCCATCGATTCTTTCCATATATGTGCCGGAGTTTCTTAATTTCAAATTATTATTACCATATCATTTCAATTACGCAATTATCCAATTACATTATGAGGCTGTTCTAATTATTTTAATGGGCAACCGTCTTGTCGGAGCTAATAACTACCTATGGTGGATTAAAGTAGGCGCGAGAGATCCTTGTACATACATTCGTGAGAACGGCGCCTGCTACATTCTACCTTCTGTTCATGGCAGCTCTGTGCCGGATGCTCTTACGGTATGTACATCTCGCACACATCGTGTACAAACATCACATCGCCAAGAGAAGCAATGTAGATCGCAAAAAAAAGAACAAACAAAAAAACACGTGGATTAAAAGCAAGCCAGAGCTATCAATTTTCCAAGACAGATATACGCTCGCAATAGCGTGCAATCAATTCGCGAGATGTCGACGTGCTTGTTGTACCTTTAGTCTTGTACAACTAACGACACACCTAATAACGCTTTTCTAGTTAGTGGTTCACGCTGCGCTTCATTGAGAGATGCACCTATTTTTCTCCTCGCTAATTGACTTAACGCCACTTGCGTTCTCTATAATTAATGACGTACGAATAATCGCCAATTGTGTACAGCCGTTCAACGTATCTCATACAAGTGACTCGTACAACTGCCGTCTTTTTTTTAGAGAGGTTGAATGAAGAGATGTGAGAGATATAAACCACGTCCCTTATTCGTGAGCTTTAAAACAAGAAGATCGAGGCGAGATCATAACGGTGTATACGTAAGAGCCGAACCAGCGAGCTTAAGTGCTCTCTCAAAACGCAGTGAGACGCGGCTGAGTGTTGAACGTGCATTTAATCAGCGATTTCCAAAGTGCGGTTGCACAGTCATGACGTTTTCGAACGTTAGATTTCGAGCTCTCTCCTCTTTACGACGAAGGTACCGTTACGTAAAAGAGACGAAAAGGAGGAGGAAAAACGGTAGATCTGAGTGCCTCTTTCTCTAATGATCTCCTGGTCATTTTTTTTTCCTTTATTTAGCTCTCTTTCTCGTCCTACGCGTTATCCGTCCATTCGATGATTACGGAAAACGGTTCATCGCGATGAAACTTCTCGCAGTCGCAACTTTCTGCGGCTTTCGACGCGAAAAAAATTCTGACGATTCCGGAACCATCACCCAGATACCTTCGCGGCGCGAGATGTCTTTTTTCTACCCGTGACAAATCATCAGATTATTATGTTGAATTGCATTTCGAGGCGGAACATTGCGTAGGTGCGTGTAAAAGAGACGAAAAGGAGGAGGAAAAACGGTAGATCTGAGTGCCTCTTTCTCTAATGGTCTCCTGGTCATTTTTTTTTTCCCTTTATTTAGCTCTCTTTCTCGTCCTACGCGTTATCCGTCCATTCGATGATTACGGAAAACGGTTCATCGCGATGAAACTTCTCGCAGTCGCAACTTTCTGCGGCTTTCGACGCGAAAAAAATTCTGACGATTCCGGAACCATCACCCAGATACCTTCGCGGCGCGAGATGTCTTTTTTCTACCCGTGACAAATCGTCAGATTATTATGTTGAATTGCATTTCGAGGCGGAACATTGCGTAGGTGCGTTGCTAAATCGCCGCGATGCTTGTTTTTGCGAGAACTAACGATAATATATGATGCCGGGATATTTTTATCAAATAAAATGTACAACTTAATCTTAGAAGATGGCACACATTGAATTATCCACATTTACAGAAGATTAAGATATCAAAAACTGCATTTGCCTCATTCTAAAGTGTGTGTATTACTAACTAATATTTCATAAATACCGGTAATTCTCTCAAATAATTTTACATTGTAATCGTCCTCATTTTATTTAACCGTAAAATACCTGCTATGCATACTCGGTCGACGAGTTAGTATTAAAAACTGACTGTAGTAAGCACGAATGAGGACCTTATAATCAATACTGTGGTATCTGTCAAAGATACCGAGAGGAACATCTGCGAGAAACGACCGTCGGTGCTTGTCGATCCCGCTGCGTATCGCCTTGAATGGGAAATAATCCACGCGAATCCGCAGTTAATGAATCGTTCTGCGACGAGGATTCCGATGTGGCTGACGCGCCGTCACGCACGAGTATATATCGTGACTCGCGAAGGTAGCTATTACATCGCTATGCTTATTTAATCGCGGACGTGCCTGGTGGCCGAGAGTAGACGTTGATACGAAGCGACCGAACAGGATCGTTCTGGTCTTCGTGCTCGATCAATTCTTCCCAAGAAACTCGCCTGTACATATGCGCCAAATTAATTTTTTTCTGCACATCATCCCAAGTTTTTTTAAAGTATAAAAAAATTAAAAATATAATAAGATGAATATTTTATATTCATTGTACACAGAGTGTATAACACATATATAAAGGAGACATAAAAAAAAAATAAATAAATACATTTTGATTTTCACGTGAAAATCTTTCTCTGCATAATTGAAGAAGAGAACGCGAGAATCGGGGACACGTGCTTTCTGTTCGGATTTAACGGGATTATATGATTTTTGTAGGCTGCCGCATATAATTCACCTATAGCATTTACGATCGTTTCGTGCATCGCGCTATCGGCGCTTTTATGGTCAATGCTTGTTATGGATTTCATGCGTGAACTCGACAACATGCAATGTAGTGGAATGTGTAACGAATATACCTATTGAGGAAGTCCCTGTCGGATTGAAATTATCATTATCTCGAGTGTAATTGAAGAGGTGAATGTAACAGTTGATTGAATCAACTCGTTCTTTCGAGAAACTGAAAAACTATTTATTAAAGATGAGGAAGTTTATTGTAATATATTTTATACTTGCTTCATAATTGTAAGAAAAATGGTATATTTTTGTACATTTAATCTTTATTCTTAAATAATTTTATTGAAACGGCATTTTTTCATCTCTGTAATTAATATTAATATACTTTAGTATCTAAAGATTTCGAGTATCACTCTCATCATAAATATCCGATTTATTTCGAGATATGTAATTAAAAAACCAAATAGACATAGTCTATTTAGAATATTGAATAACGTAAGATACAATTATGTAATATAATTGTTTCACATAGAATTATCATAAATTCTAATATTGGGGACACATATTTTTCTTATCCATAAATTAATAGCTACTTGAACATCTTTAAATATCGGATTTAATTGTTTTTAGAAAGAAGAAAAGAAAGATAATTTCAGTTGTAAATATGTACTCAAGTAGCTAAATATTTAAGCAATATGGAATTGCCTACAGCAATACTTAATAGTAATGATTATATGCAATTAAGATGTAATTCCCACGCGTTAATTATACTCTATTTTCATTCACATTTGTTTGTTACGTGGAATTTATTAAAATAATTATGTTGCTAAAAACACATACCTCTCCGTCTCTCTTTCTATGAACAACAGTTAAAAATAATTTAATGATGAACGCTCGAGAAGGAGATTTTTAAAACACGGCGCAACGGCCTATGTTCTGCAAATTCAATCGTTCTTAAATTATACCCTTCGATGTCGGGAATCCGTTGTTCATCGTAGCTAATGAAAATAAGAATTATAAGTAATGAGGCAGAAAATAAAGAGGCCGAAGAACCCCGAAGACCGGGCCGTACAAGCATACAGGCGGAAAAAAAGAAAGTTAAAAAATGTCTAAACCTTCGAGCCCTCGGCGAGGTAAGATGGGCTCTCAATATGCCCGACCAATAATAAGGTAGATCACAGAAGAGAAATATGTGCGAGTTTTTTTAAAGATCGCGAATTTTTCAGGACGACATACACAATACGTACGAATACAGTTACAATTTTTGAGAATTAGGAGCGTGAATAATTAGACAAAATCCCCATTCTTATTAAATGCGTCATCACCGATACGGAGAGTTGCCAGAGAACAATGAAATCCTGCGAGCACGATTCACGCAGGAAACCTCAACCGCTGTTTATTAACGGGGCGTCGTCGTTAAAGTCGCGTTAAAGTTAGCACCGATTGTTCGCTTTCCACAGTTACGACTTACAGTTACCTACAAATACGTACGCGCGGAATCCAGATCCTTGATTCTCACCTGGACCGCCTGCTGGGTTTTAAATCGCCGATCTCGGTGTAAAAGTCATCGCGGAAATGACAGTAACGGTCCTTGCACGAACGTAAATTATGAAATGATCCTGGCGGTGACCGTGATATTGACTCCGAGACATGTACGTTTCTACATCGACAATGTAATTCTTTAATGCTTTTTTGACAACTATGTAGTATTGCGTAGAATTTATTCGATGCAGTTCATTAAATTTACAAAAAAAATTTGAATGTATTTCTTTAAATATTATATTAAATTAAGCAGAACTTAGGGCATTAATTTTAGCAAATAAATTTTCAATATATTTCATTATAATTTTTTATAAAATTAATATATAATTAGTCGAAGCACTTGTCAAATAAAACTGGACTATGTGCACGTTTATCCATAAATCAGGGATATAATGAGAATCACGCATCAGTACCGGTTAATTAATTTAATAAGCGCTTGGTCATCGTATTGCGTGGAAACCAACGTTTTCGCTCGCGTGTGTGATATCAGTCTGCTCACGCGTAACGCAAGAACACGTTTAGTTCGTATCTCTGCCTCCTCACCGGTAATTTCGCGTCGGATTATCACGTATCAGGAGGAAAAGCTTGAGAGGTTACCGCGCCTATTTTATTTATATTTCCACGTTCCATCGCGCTGGAATCCAGACCAGGAAGTTTTCGCGATACGTCCAGGAAGTCAACAGCGCCTCGAGAGAATCGCCATTAAAAGCAGACATAAACTCTGGGCGGGCAGTCGATGCTGCAAAATGACAGCACGTTTTCCTACATCGCGATGCTAAATGTCATCGACTGGACATATCGGTATCTTCGACCATCATTTCGCGATCGCACAAATATCCTTTATTGCTTAATATTGCCATTCGTTCAGCAACCCGCGATTTAAATTAATCGTCTAATGTGGATGCCCTCCGTGCATTATGTAAATAACTCTGATCTAGATACGAACGTTAATAAGTAGAGTCCTGTATATCATCATTTTTTTTTTTTTTTTTTTTTTTTTTTTTTTTTTTTTTTTTTTTTTTTTTTTTTTTTT
>NW_021853570.1:2264253-2312716 GCF_003651465.1 Formica exsecta
AAAAAACGAAACTGCAAATAAGATGATATAACAATACAAAAATAATAAAAAATATATAAATATGTAAAAAATATATAAATATAAAAATATACAAATTAGTGAAAGATGTGTCATCACAGCTTGGTTTGGAATAAATATATACGTTTAATTTTTTTTTTTTTCATTTATCAATTTCAAATCAAACGGTATCAATATCTATTAATAATTGGCATTTTTTTATGAGTCTGGCAAAGTTCCGTTTCAGCGGGAAGTCTAAAATGCAAGTTGTAGCGGCATGTAACGATTTTTCTAAAGGGGCACAAAGGAAAAACAAGGTCGTATAGTTGTATCAAAGGCAACCCGGTGGTGGAATCGCCATGTGAAGAAGCAGGAAGCCATCGTGGCTAACTAAACGTATCTCTTAAACGATAATCGACGCGAACCACCGCCGAACATGTTTTTTGAGATCATAACTAGTCACGTCGGTCGCAGATAAAGATGATTGATCGATTCAGATTCCGCATAGAATTATCGACGAGAAGAACAGTTTATTAATAATATTACAGTGACTATATAAAATAATAATATAATAATTTTTATCACATGCAATATATAATATATAATAAAAACAGAGAAATGAATATCGAAAGTATATAGTTATGCGAAATTGCAAAAAAACGAAACTGCAAATAAGATGATGTTATATAACAATACAAAAATAATCGCCATGTGAAGAAGCAGGAAGCCATCGTGGCTAACTAAACGTATCTCTTAAACGATAATCGACGCGAACCACCGCCGAACATGTTCGACAATTCATGGTGGATCGAGGAAGCGATAAAGATCCAACATGCCATTCTCACGATTATTATCGCGAGATGATGCGCTCATCGTTAACCAGGATCGTACTCGATTTAGAAGCGAATAAAAAATCCTTGTATCAATATCAGGATCAAAAACCGGTGTCAACCTATTCGCGTCTCATCCGTTGCGGATTTCGACGTCATTTCATTGCGATCTAGTCTCGTTAGGTTGGCGTCCAGTTGCGATGATATCACGCGGGATAAGAGAATGTTGGCGTACGCAAGACTCTACTGACAGTTCTTCCCCCTCTCTCTTCCCCTCTCCCCGATTGTGCTAGTCGGTAGAATATCGAGACTCGCGGACGTTACTATTAAAATCGTGACTAGCGATTTCTGCCTCTTCGACGAGGGCTAAAATGGGCGCCGCCGTTGTATCGATGATGCTGCTAATTGGAGTGTATTGATGCGGACAGTTTTTACCCGCGGGGCAGACCCGATTGAGGAAGCAACTCCCCGCGGGCGTAAAACCCCGTCTGGTTCAAAAAACGAGCCAATTCGATTGAATTACTTCGCGAAATGCTTTTTGCGCGTCCGACACTCGACGAGTTGGCGCGCATGATTGTTGCGATGATATCACGCGGGATAAGAGAATGTTGGCGTACGCAAGACTCTACTGACAGTTCTTCCCTCTCTCTCTTCCCCTCTCCCCGATTGTGCTCTAGTCGGTAGAATATCGAGACTCGCGGACGTTACTATTAAAATCGTGACTAGCGATTTCTGCCTCTTCGACGAGGGCTAAAATGGGCGCCGCCGTTGTATCGATGATGCTGCTAATTGGAGTGTATTGATGCGGACAGTTTTTACCCGCGGGGCAGACCCGATTGAGGAAGCAACTCCCCGCGGGCGTAAAACCCCGTCTGGTTCAAAAAACGAGCCAATTCGATTGAATTACTTCGCGAAATGCTTTTTGCGCGTCCGACACTCGACGAGTTGGCGCGCATGATTCTGGAATTTTTTTTATCAGCGAGGATGAGCGCAATTTAATTGAAAGTGACGGCTGGATGCAATCCGGCATTATCGCAAAGACCAGCTTGGATCGTCCCTCATTCGTCAGCTGTCCATTTATGGCTCGTCCGAGTGATGCGTAATTATACTAATTCCCGCGGAGATGAAGAAACGGAGATTGCAATAGCGACTATATAACGGTCTTCCTACGAGAAGCCGATACTCTGGCGGTTTTAATTTCGAACCGCATACGCATTAAGAGCAGATAAGGGATTAAGAGCAAACGGTTATCGCTTTGCAATGAAACGCGCGGGTCTCTATCGGAGTTGAAACCTGTTCGAGACATTAGACGCGATCGTTAAAGACGCGACATCCCGTTAATCGTGATGTTCGTTACACAAGTATCCAGTACTCGACGTTCGTTTTAATCCGACAGCGACGTGCAATGTTTCCTACAAAGAGGCCAAACGGAGAGCAACAATGCTCTCTGCACGAGTAGCGCGACTCCGATTTGTTCGGCAAAGTAAAGCGCCTGATCGGGGGCGATACGCGAACCCCCGGTGGACCTCCAACGGCGATGACTGACTGGAGGAGAGTGTAACGGTCTTCGAACCAAGAATCGAAGACGAGCGGTTACCGTTGCGCGGACCACAAACTCGGGACCCAGCAGATATCTCCTCTCTCCATGCCAATGCACTTTGTTAGTAAGAAGCCGGCGAAGTCGTGTGCCGTGTGTTTGCTTTCCATCGCTCGTCGTTATTTTCATTCCTTTGTCTCTCTATACGCTTTGGTTACATAGGTAGAATCGTGTAACCGCGCACGCGAATGCCTGACAATCTGAATATGGCTCGTGCGGCGCTATGCTCATCACACGAGAAATATAATAAAGCTTCATTCGTCGGAATATAAT
This sequence comes from Formica exsecta, assembly GCF_003651465.1. NCBI lineage: Eukaryota > Metazoa > Arthropoda > Insecta > Hymenoptera > Formicidae > Formica > Formica exsecta. The sequence goes on from NW_021853570.1 coordinate 2,266,951, forward strand.
AGAGGCACGGCCGGGTCACGTAACAGAATTTCTATTATAAGAAACCGTGCATAACTCGAGATGTATATGTGCTTGTTAATTAGGTTAACGGGTTAACTCGACCATAAAACACGAAAAAAAGAAGCACCTCTTCAATAGAGTTAATGAAATAAAAAATTCTCGATATATGTATTAGAGAAAAAATACCAAGATCGATATATAATTTTTAAATTATAGCTATTGAAAGTGTAAAATAAAAATTTATAGATATTTACCACAGAAACTGCTTTCTATTATAGTTTTGATAATGATATTTTAAGTTTATTTCTTTTTTTAATTACAATTTTTTTTAAAGCATATAAAAAAAATTGAGATGTGAGAAAATAAATTGACAAATTAAAAATATTAGCTCTGTGATAAAAATCTATGTTCGAGATCTATGTCGATTTTGGCATCTATCTGCTATGTATATGGGTACTATTAAAATACAGTGACCGTTTCACGAGCTATAAACTGCAAGATACATGCACACACGTGACGCGTTTTGTTCACGGTTACATGGCTCAGCATCCTCTTGCGCGCCGTAGTGTTTCATTATGTATGCCGAATCGCGCAAATTTGTCTGGATTCAACGGCCGATACGCGCGTATAACTCGTTGGTTACGAGATAGGTGTAAACCGAACACCGCCTTTAAGTCGATTCGGTTATTCTCTGCCTTTCTCGAACGTTGGCGGATACCGTTGGCCGCGCCACAAATGCCAGGAAAGCGATATTTCTCAGCCACTGCGCGATGCAACGTGTTATCTCGCGCATGACATCGACACTTACTCAAATCGGTGCGAATTCTAAAACCGTTAAGTAAATTAAAATCCTGATCGTGTGCAAGTTTGTCTCAAAGTTATCACCGCTCTCGACTTTAAAAACTCAAAAGTCGAATTTAGCGATTATCTCAGACCTCTTCTTCCACTAGTCCACTTTCTTTGTTATCTGACTAAATATCAATCGTACGAATATTGATTAAAATCGCGAATCACGTTGTGAGAGTATTAGATAACGTAAAGTACTCATTTCACAGCCGCAGATGTCTGACGCGAATCGATATTTTAGATTAAACCTGTTTGCCAAGTTTGGAATTACAAAATAAAATGACGATGAGTCTCATTATTCCAATAAAATTATAGACGCGTGACGGGAATCCGTGTATGTTTGACGAAATCAAAACGACTTCCTGACCGTACGGGATTTATTAAGCCTCACAAACGTTACCTATTCATGCTTTCGCGTGAATATTTATGCAATATAATGGTGTCAAATTTCCGAATCTTAATTGCATTTTAATGAATTTCGCCTCAATATAAAGCTTAATTATGTCACAACTTAGTGTTTAACGCGCCGTATGTTTGCCAACGTAAATACGCCTCGTCGCGAATATCGCAGTCCTCATCTGCATTCGCGATATGTATGCAAAATAAACGCCGTGCCCTACTTGCGAAACACCAGCTGCCCCCGGGTAAGAGAAGCGCTTCCGCAAAGTTGCCCGAATACCTATGGCCAGGGTGGCGACTATCGACAGGCTCTGGACCGATATTTGCGGTCGATCCGGGACCGTGCATTCGCAACGAATGCTCGCGAGCTGTCTTTGTCACCGACCAACTCGGCCATAATTTATTTACAACCCGGCTGCCCTCCATCTTCCGCATTCGTCATTCTCGACGGGAGAAGAATGGCGGACATTTCGTCTCGAGGTATCAATACGAAATTCCTCCGGCAATGTGTCGACTAGTCGTCGTCGACGGGGGACGACTAGTTCCGCCGTACAAACGATTACGAGATGAAAAAAAGATTCTGCGGTCGAGGACCGCTAAGCACAGGCGGGTGAATGTGTCGTTCAACTGGAGAAACACGGTACTCTTCAGAGAGAAAGAGAGAGAGAGAGAGAGAGATTGTCATCTATATAACCGGGTCAAAGGCGTGTAATATAAATAATGCCCGATTCCCGCGTGTGTAATATTACCGGCAAGGGTCATTCCACTTTTCCAGTTATCCCCTATCATGCCGACTTGTAATTTAGCTTATATAACGTGATTCGCGAATGTCCACGGTTGCCGGAATCAATTACTGTGCACGAGTCGCGTCGCGAATAATTCCCCAGATATGAGAACTCGCGATGAACAAATTTGCGCTTATAATTTATTCCCCCTGTCATAATCATGCGGATTGATTTAATGACATTCCTGGATAAAGCTGGACGCTTTTCCCGCATTTATTTCTCGAATGACGTCGCTATATAAATCTTCAAACGTACAAAATCGATTTCATTCGAAATCGTTCGACTCGTATGACCTATTTAGAACCAAAAAAAAAGACCTTTATTCCCCTCGCTCTGTCGCACGGTCGTCGTGTTTCACGTCTCTCGATCATATATCTCCACCGACGTCGATGACCCCCTTTCGCGCCGCGGCTCGCTCCTCCGTACCGTTAATCGATCAATTTGCAAAGCGCACGCTTCGATCGAGCCGTGTAGCCGGGCACGTTGCCGGTTTTCCAAGATTGCAGGACCCGATCCCGGAGCGGCGTGTACGGGGCCCCACACTGATTATTACGTGTCCGTCTAATAGCTCCGAGCGAGCTTAAGCTTCGATATTGATGACCCACTAGCACGGTTTATTATCCGCTACAAAGTGAAGCTGCGATTAGTTCTTTCTTCGGCCAAATGACGTTTCCACCGGCTGTATGGCAGTACACCATATGCATCTTTAGATATGTACGTATGTGTGTATGTGAGGCGAATGTTTCGCAGACCGGCGATGAAGCACCGTAACATACCGGAGATATGGACAATGGACACGAAGGAGTGTAAAAATACTAAAATAATTCATTTTAGAATAATAAAGAAAAGTCGGCAAAATCGATCCGTATTGTTTTTCACACGGGAAAAAATTTTCAAACTTAAAAAAATTCCCGATGTAAACCGATTTCGCGTGTAAACGAGCAAATATCCGAAATTAAATTGATAAAATTTATGTCAATTTTTATTTCTGCGCAATCAAATTCATCACTTGATCGCGCAGAAATAGAAATATCAATTTTAGGAAGTCGATTTTGGCATTTCTCGAAATCAAAACGACTTCCTGACCGTACGGGATTTATTAAGCCTCACAAACGTTACCTATTCATGCTTTCGCGTGAATATTTATGCAATATAATGGTGTCAAATTTCCGAATCTTAATTGCATTTTAATGAATTTCGCCTCAATATAAAGCTTAATTATGTCACAACTTAGTGTTTAACGCGCCGTATGTTTGCCAACGTAAATACGCCTCGTCGCGAATATCGCAGTCCTCATCTGCATTCGCGATATGTATGCAAAATAAACGCCGTGCCCTACTTGCGAAACACCAGCTGCCCCCGGGTAAGAGAAGCGCTTCCGCAAAGTTGCCCGAATACCTATGGCCAGGGTGGCGACTATCGACAGGCTCTGGACCGATATTTGCGGTCGATCCGGGACCGTGCATTCGCAACGAATGCTCGCGAGCTGTCTTTGTCACCGACCAACTCGGCCATAATTTATTTACAACCCGGCTGCCCTCCATCTTCCGCATTCGTCATTCTCGACGGGAGAAGAATGGCGGACATTTCGTCTCGAGGTATCAATACGAAATTCCTCCGGCAATGTGTCGACTAGTCGTCGTCGACGGGGGACGACTAGTTCCGCCGTACAAACGATTACGAGATGAAAAAAAGATTCTGCGGTCGAGGACCGCTAAGCACAGGCGGGTGAATGTGTCGTTCAACTGGAGAAACACGGTACTCTTCAGAGAGAAAGAGAGAGAGAGAGAGAGAGATTGTCATCTATATAACCGGGTCAAAGGCGTGTAATATAAATAATGCCCGATTCCCGCGTGTGTAATATTACCGGCAAGGGTCATTCCACTTTTCCAGTTATCCCCTATCATGCCGACTTGTAATTTAGCTTATATAACGTGATTCGCGAATGTCCACGGTTGCCGGAATCAATTACCGTGCACGAGTCGCGTCGCGAATAATTCCCCAGATATGAGAACTCGCGATGAACAAATTTGCGCTTATAATTTATTCCCCCTGTCATAATCATGCGGATTGATTTAATGACATTCCTGGATAAAGCTGGACGCTTTTCCCGCATTTATTTCTCGAATGACGTCGCTATATGAATCTTCAAACGTACAAAATCGATTTCATTCGAAATCGTTCGACCCGTATGACCTATTTAGAACCAAAAAAAAAGACCTTTATTCCCCTCGCTCTGTCGCACGGTCGTCGTGTTTCACGTCTCTCGATCATATATCTCCACCGACGTCGATGACCCCCTTTCGCGCCGCGGCTCGCTCCTCCGTACCGTTAATCGATCAATTTGCAAAGCGCACGCTTCGATCGAGCCGTGTAGCCGGGCACGTTGCCGGTTTTCCAAGATTGCAGGACCCGATCCCGGAGCGGCGTGTACGGGGCCCCACACTGATTATTACGTGTCCGTCTAATAGCTCCGAGCGAGCTTAAGCTTCGATATTGATGACCCACTAGCACGGTTTATTATCCGCTACAAAGTGAAGCTGCGATTAGTTCTTTCTTCGGCCAAATGACGTTTCCACCGGCTGTATGGCAGTACACCATATGCATCTTTAGATATGTACGTATGTGTGTATGTGAGGCGAATGTTTCGCAGACCGGCGATGAAGCACCGTAACATACCGGAGATATGGACAATGGACACGAAGGAGTGTAAAAATACTAAAATAATTCATTTTAGAATAATAAAGAAAAGTCGGCAAAATCGATCCGTATTGTTTTTCACACGGGAAAAAATTTTCAAACTTAAAAAAATTCTCGATGTAAACCGATTTCGCGTATAAACGAGCAAATATCCGAAATTAAATTGATAAAATTTATGTCAATTTTTATTTCTGCGCAATCAAATTCATCACTTGATCGCGCAGAAATAGAAATATCAATTTTAGGAAGTCCATTTTGGCATTTCTTCCCTCTAATATAATTGAATAAATTAGTATCTGTAGTTAAAAAGTTTTTAAGACGGCGGTTGTCGCAAAAAACCAATATTAGCCGACGCTCTCGTATATCACCACTTCCGTTTTCCGACGTTTAAGCACCGACATTAAGCGCACACCGAACAGCGCGGGGCAGTCGTGCGTTATTTTTAAACGCACGAAAGCAATTAGCGTTTAAGCGCAAAAGCGCATCAGCGGAGGAATGCCCGCGAGATAAAACAAAATCATTATGTTCCGACTTAACTCAACGTGATACGCGTATTCGCGCACGATGTACGCGTTGCGTTACGTTGCGTCGCGATGCGTGGAAGGGACCGTCAGGAAGTGGCTTTAAAACGTGCCGAGCGTTTAGTAATAAACATCGGCCAGTTTCGTGTCGCTATTTTCCTCACGAGATTCGTTCGCCCTTTACGCATACCGTACGCACTACCTTACACGCGTGCGAGAGCCTTGACCCGACACCGGCATGTCTTGCCTCGAATAAAGCGTTTCACGTGTCAATTCGCGATCGCGGAATGGCTTTATTATTAATATTGATGAAGGTTCATTTACGAATTTTTTTATAAGTGCATCGGTCGTTTTGAAAAAATACCAGCAACTCGTGATATATCTTAAAGTTTATATTGAATTTTATATTAATTTTATATTGAAAATTATATATTTTTTATATATTGTAGTTTAGAATAACACTTTGTCGTATAGTAGATAAAATCTAGTAAATATAAGATGAAAGTATAGGGAAAATTATGTACATAAACGGCGATTATACCGGTATTTGTGCCACTTGACTCTTATTTCGATTATTTGAAAATCAAAGCACATATCGGTATATAACGGGTACCTTTTATACCGGTTTCAATTTCCGATATAATCTGCGGAATATACTCTTGTTGTAGAAAATCGAAATCTCGTATATTGTATGTCGTAATAAAGTATAAATTCGTTGCGAATTGAAAATTCATTTATCGGTTCGTATACTTGTATGATATTACACATCCGGAAACTTGCAACGATCTAATCCCCGATATGTTTTATTATTCCCGATACGTTTCGCGTGCCACTGCGGAGAGTTAATTTCAAGCTTCGTTCTGTGTATGTGATACTTCCTGCGGAGCCAGATGGGCGCGAGCACCTGCATAGAAACGAGTAGTCAACCGAGATACAACCTGTTCGAGCACGCTGTAACTTCTGGACGATTCTTTCCACGGTTATTGGTCCCATTCCTCTACCTGTATTAAGCGTGTAAGAACGGCTGAAATGACACACGGGAGGCACATAGCGATCCTCTCTCATCTTCATGCATTTCAAAGATGCAAACGCATCGCATTTCGGAATCTCAGAATTTCACCGCGAAAGTAGCGCTCACCTATAATTTCTTTAATAAGACAGGATATCGTCTTCGAGATCTCTAACAAGATTCAAGAAAAAGTAAACGGCCATTTCCTTCCGCCGATATAGTGTCAGTCGTTCTTTTAAGCGAAATCGATGAATCGCCGAGATCACGCTATAGTTGGGGCGCATAATTTAACTTCTACTCCCGGAGAGCTGAGAGAAAGATAATGCAAATTCACATACTGCGATCCTACATGCGTCGTTTCTACATAAGAGCGGTGGATGGAGATGGAAGGAGTGTGCGCGCGAGAGTTAAACGGAGTCTTGGTCAGGGCCGTTGGCAGCTCGGGGTCAACGGCCAGGCGGCGCCTGCCTGCGAGATTCTCCATCGGTCGAACGCGAGATAGTGGGGCAGGTCGTGCCTTGGAACGACATCGAGGAAAAAGGAAAACGAAGATAAAGAACGGAATGAAAAATACACGCACATTCAGACATCGCGTCGCGCGCGAAAAATTCATTCTTACGTCTTAGAAGCGCCTTCAGCGACCCCGCGGAAAATATGTACTTCGCGAGGATAAGCGCGTGATTTGTGAGTAAAGTTTAATCACGCACGACGGCCACGTAAATCCTCGAATTAATCTCGCATGTGTCTGAAATTAATCGCGTGTAAATGTATTCTCGGACGTAGACCTGGGCAAATGCGTCATTAATGATGCACGTCTCTGAACATCTGCAACCTAACGCGAGGATTTCTAAATTATTATCGTCCCATTTGTCCCATATCTTTCCGGACACTTTACACGTTGCGACATTATTCCGTTCTCCGTAATACTATTTTATTTTTAGAAGCTAAAATGTAAAAAAAAAGTTGCAAGAAACATTCCTGGAAAATTTGTCCATTGCTGTTAATAATTGGTCTTGGCTTTAGTTGCAAAAATAATGTTTCCTCTAGCGTGGTCAATATTATAAAGAGCTTCATTAGACGAATGATATATGTGACTCATGATACAATGCAAAATATACGCGATCGTTATTAAGACGCGAAAAAATATTAACCGCATTCGTTAAAGGCATCTCTCTCTCTCTCTCTCTTGAGGTTTTACTTTAGCACGAATGTATGCATACGATAAAGCAAAAACCGATCTCTTGGTCGGCGAAGATCGGAATGATGACGATGATGATGAAGAGAAGCGAGCTGGTCACGCCGCAGTGACTTTGCACCTGAGAAATGAAGTACTCTGTCCGAGGGCCCTCCCTTTCCTCGTTTAAATTGTCTATTGTCGCGATCTCGCGTACGCTAATGGGATTTTGATATCGGGTTCTCTACGCCCGAGGAAGAGCAATTCCGAGAAATCAGGATATCGTGCCAATGATCGAGGAGCCGAGGTGCATCACTCGAGCACACGCTACTCGAAGGTCGCTCGGCGCAATACGATGCAATTGCTAGCAAATCATTCAGGGCAGTCGGCCAATAAAACCGAGCGCCAACCGGCGATCGTGCGCAAATGGAGTTTTCTACACAGACATTATACGAGAAAACGTAATAACCAGAATAAATTGAAGCGTACTAATAAGCGTACACACGCTAGTGAAAAGGCACGGTGGCGAGAAAAGCTATATGATAAAGAACGCGAAAGATGATTGCGCTATAAATATCATGAAGGAAGCTGGCAGGATATATCACAAGAGAGGAAGCTGTTATAGTCGATGAATTAAAGTGCGGTAATAAAAACGCGAAAAACTCATATATAATATACGCTACGGTAATGAAGACATTGTTACGTTTCAAAAAAACTTAGCGATGAATATTTGAACGGTACATTAATTATCAGATATATTGATAAATAGAAATATATCGGTGAATATAATTAGAGATTTATTTTAAAATTGCTTGTTTTTAATTTCGGATATTCCGCGCTGAGTAGCATCGCTGAATTTTACGGTTGCTAGAGTTTAAATTATATAAAAAAAGCACGCGTTCTCTGAAAAGATACCCATTAGTAGCCCAGTAATTATCAACGTAATAATAATTTTAAATCTGTAATCTACTCAGTATTTGGCGATAACGTGGTAGTAAAACATGAGAAGAAAATATAGTATACAATCAAAATTGCTATGCGTAATAGGAATCGTTGGAAAATGTATCTAGGAACAATTTTCATCTCCTCGTTGAGGATTAATTAAGATCATGTAGACTATAATATAGCATGTATTACACATAGATAATTAAAACGCATTTCATAACAATTAAAACACATTTTCACAAGTAATTACAACTACTTATCAAAGTCGCCTAATGATAAATGCGAATTTATAATTATACAATGTTTAAGTTCATTGATTTCTATTGATGATAACATTGATTTTATAATATTTTATTTGAATTATTTCTTCCGCTTTGCATATCTTATATACATTATACTTCAATTAACTTAAAATATAATGAAACAAAGATGAATGTAAACCTTGTAAGATCTTGTTAACTGCTATTAGCTGAAGCTTAAACAACAAGTAATTTTACGGTTTCTTTCTTTGCACGGAATATATATCCAAACGCTGCAAAATTTTACCATATTCTCGTCACGTCGCTCGCACACGTATAAACATCTGCATAATTCATCGAATTCCCATTCTTTGAGTACAATATACGATATTCCGGATGAACATTTTTATATATAATTCCTTTAAAAGTGACACAAGTCACATATCAGCATATTGTGGCAAATGTTATTCTTGTTTCTTCACATTTTTTTCAGGAAGCATATGGAATAATAAAACTAATATTTTAAAAAGTACCAACATACTCTGTGCTCAGAATTATATAGAAAATTTTTTTTTCGTTATAAATAAATATTAAATGGCACTCTAAAAAATAGTATATTATTTCTCAGAAGCAAATGATTTATAAATTTCATATAAAAATCTTTCCCACACTGCAGAGGATATCGGCAGAGACGTTCCGCTTTCCTGGCATTGAACTCCCTGAATCGATTAACTTTGACGTGAAAATATAAAATTGACAATGAAATTCTCACAATTGCTTAGTAAATAGTTGCATATAGAAACTTTGTAAATGGATTTAATTCAGTGTATAATTAATATATATTTATACACATCTGTGTAAATATAAAAATATATAATACCTAATTAGAAAAAAAATAACAGTTACATTTTTATTAATCGCAATATACATATATCGAGCCTTTGAATTTTTTTCTCTATGCACTAAATATATTTCCCTTCAGCGTAATTTTAGATTCACGTTCTACTAAAAAAATACTTATTTCACGAACGAGTACCTAATTTATTTCTTGACTCATAGACTGGGGGTCGACGGACTTGTGACACATGGACGAACGAACAGAGGTACCAGCATGAATATTCGGGACACGTAGGTCGAATATACGAAATTGAAGGCTTATCTCAAAAAATGCGCACGTTTCTTATTTTAAAAAGGAACTATGGGCATTATTTTTGATAATTTTCTTATAAATATATAATTATAGGTGAAGTTCAAACAATTGTCAACGTATATTAAATAGACTATGTAAAAAGTTCAGCATACAAGTACAGCCGTATCGCGATTTCAAGTCATCGGGCATTTATTTTCTCGCGTTCAACTAAGAATAATCTCTTCGACCTTGAAGGGCTATTCCATTCGCGGCATCGCGCTCTCTCTCTTTCATTCGTTACACGAGCGCAAGGTTAATCCATGAACGCCAGGCGAATCAACTCTGTGAACGAGACCGAGAATCGAGCAGTGCGTACGCGTCACACGCCGCTTAAGAGAAATGAGTTTCGTTTTCGCGCCCTCAGCTACAGCCTACGCGCACTCGTGTCTCGCATTTTAAAGAAATCGTACCTCTCGCTGTAGACTCGCGATATGCAACAATAATCTTTTGAAGCGCTACGCTTGTACACAATTGCATTTTGTACGCCTATGCGGGATACTAACAAAGGAATTTATAATATACATCCCTTTTTAAAAATATAAATATATAGAAGGGAAAACATGATGCATCGTTGAACGTTAAGGAAGATTTCAACATTGCATTAGTTCGACATGTAGCATGTACCACGGCAAGGTACAAGAGTATTAATCATCTCATTCTTAAGAGACGCAAAGGATCTTTTTCTCTCTTTCTCGCTTTCGAGGGACGTACTTCTCGTGTGCTTTTATAATATCCGCGTGCTATTACCGCGGTTGTTCAACAGCTACGGCCCTGACTTTGAACCGAGCTCTCACCGTGGGAATGGCGGCCGCGAGAAGTGTCGGCGATCGGCGTGAAATTTATATTTTACACGATCAAGCGCGATTCTCTCCCGTATCCCTTATTTGTAAATTTATTTTCGATATATTTGAACAATGTAATTCTCTCTACTCTCCGCAAATTATATGTATTATTTTTTCCACCATATTTCGGAGCACTATGATATAATATCCTCACTGCTACCACGAGATACACCGCTATTCAGTAGCGAGCAATTCGAAGCCGATCGACTGGACGAACGTTCCACCTATATTAAGGCACCGCCGAGGAGGACCTTCGCCGTGAACTTTCGCACGTTCTCCATCCGCTATCACTTCTCGACATCTCGCGACCCGACTCGGGATCGTTGAGCGATCCTTCATCCGCAGGCTTCTCACCCAACGACCCCATTTTTTGGTCATTGAAACTTTATCACGTCGAAGTACCTCGCCGGCTGTGCCTTCACTCTTCGCACCAGAATTGACAGCACGAAAATTTCACGTACCTTGGCCGGCTATCCACAGACACCGCGATCCTGGATCCCAAGTTCACGCTCCGTTTTCTAATCACTCGATAGTTCTAATCACTGGTACTGTTTTCTCAAACTTTATCGAACCCGCAAAGTCTCTCGTTGGCAGAGATATCGACGACGTGTCGATAAGAGATCTCTCCGCCAAGATACCGGGCCGATCACACGCGACTTAAAACACTCGGATGTCCGATCGCCTTTAATATAGGAAAGGAAAAAAAAGACGCTCCTGTTGACTGGACTGTCGGCACGGCTCTGTCTTCGAGGCAGCGCATCCGCCTGACTTTATAAACCAAGCTGGCCGAGTGGTGGTCGCGGCTGCTTGCCGCTTATAACTGGAGAACGATTGGAGAACGCCGGTTAAAGGCGTCAGCGGATTGGCCCGTGGATCTAGCGGTACCCTGGCTCGATCCTGGGGGATCGGTTGCCTCCGCGGAGCCGCGATGTTTCAATGCGCCTCTCTTCCTACAGCCCGGCTAGTTACTCGCCGTAATTAGGGAACAGTGACATTTTACCGTTTTTCCCCTCTCTTTCTGTCGTGTCTCTCACCTCAATCGCGTTATCGGCCGACGATATATGCGACCGATGATGATCGCGGCGAAAGAAAAATCTCGCCTTGCTATTACACGCCGAGCATACGGATTAGATATAATGACGATAGAAATGTGACGTGTATATGCGAGGAGGAGAATCAATTCCAAATCATAATATTTCCATAACTGTTCTTTCGACTCAATTCAATATTTCTACGAGATAGTAGAAAGAAGGTTCACGCTCACGACCGAGACATAGGTTTCCTAAACTAACAAACCGCTATTTCTCGACGAGTGACATTTTATCAAAGGTAACATGAATTTCACTTGCTTAACTAACTTGCTTGTTAAAAACATATATAGTTTATGCATTTGATGGTTTTTTAAAAATATATTAATATATGATTTGTAAACAAGAGTTCTCTTTAAATCTGTAAATATTTTTTCTGTGATTTTCATCGACGATTTATATAATTTAAATCACAAAAATATGACAAAAAAAAACAATATATTTTTACAAGTGAATTTCGTGTTTTGCATTTAAATAAAGGTAGACTAAAAGTTGAATTGTAAAAAAATCTTCGCGTTGCAATGACTATTAGACGCGCGCGAGAGGCAATTTTCAACAAATTTGACGTGTCGTGGAAACCGCGCGCGATATATGGTATTTAACGTACGTACTTACGCTAATAATATTCATCGTTCGTTAACGGGCGACGTTTATAACGCGACGAATAGCCATTACACGGACATCGGTCATGCGCGGTATATACGCGGAATAATCCGCATTAAAATAAATAAACGTGAACGTGCCTCGACGGTTCGCGCTGCCGCGAACGTATAATTTCAGGAGAGCTATAAAGCGGCGCAGAGTTCACGGTAGCATTGCGAGTGCCGCCGCACATTTTTCCAAGACGTCGCGAGAGAGGAAGAAACTCGTAACTTCGGCATCCTATGCAGCACCGTAAACGTAATGGCAGTCGCGTCGGATCGTCAGTCGTCGATCTGCGAAGCTGTTATCCACGAACTTGAGGGAGTCGATGGGATTTGCCGCGATGGAATGACTCTTCTCCCTTCGAATCTTGGAGAGAATCGTGATTCTCTAGCCAATTTGAAATAAACTTTGTTCGAAATGTAAGCTATGATAGATCCTTCAGCGAAATACTCGACTTCAAGAAAAATAGTCTTGAGATTTATGTCAAAAACTTTATATAAAATCATATATAATTCATGCAATTTTAACGTGTGTGTGTGTGTGATAATTTTTTTTTTTTTTTTATGTAGATGTAAGATACATATTTTATCAATGTCTCAGGTTATAGTTTTTAAGGCAGGATATTATATATACTCATGGCGGATGCCATAACTTATTTTTGGAGGGTCGTGTTATGTCGAGATTCAGACGCATCCTTCGCGTTGCCTCGCTTAAGCCGGAGGGCCGATTAATAGCAGGACGATCCTGAATTTACGAGCCCACGTTGGACAACGTATCTGGTTCACGAAAACTCTTAGGCGTACGATCGTTATATCGGGCGATATTTATATCGTTACACGACCGCAAGGATTGCGAACATTATAAGCCGTATCGATGACAAGGGATCGACTTTTACGAATAAAAGAAAGCATCGTGTTACATTCGTTCGAATGGATTCGTTAAAAGCGGTCAATTTCATGCTCGAAATAACTGTAAAGACTGGTACTAATCGAGAAAGCGCTCTGATACGGCCGTAAAGTTATGCCACTTGCTATTGCTCAATATTGCCATTAAGATTAGACCCGAGGAAATTTAATCGAAATTAAAGACTCGTCTGTTTTTCAACGACTGTGCATTTGGCAAACGCGAGAGTGCAGATCAAAGTAAAGATACGACTTTAAGCTTCCGCGATAAAATCCGAAGAGGCGAAAACACCTTCGTTTTAATAAAAGTAACGGCACATGCATATATTAAATAATTTTTATTTATGTTAATATTTATCGGACAAACGATTAAGTCATAACGCGCTCGGGAAAAAGCTAAGAATTTATTATTATATTATATCCCATACACATAGCTATATTATGAGGATGTTGTTAACAGCTGCAGGGAGCAAAGAAACTCTGTGAACAATATTGCAGACACGCTTTACCCCGTTGCCTAGAGTTCTTTTTCCTAAGAAAATCTCGAGGAGCAAATTGAAGATCCTCGGCTTTAATGCCAGTCGTTATACACACGCGAGCATCGTTACCGACTCGCACGAGAATTGTCAAAGGAAAACCGAGGGAAACCAACGTGAGTTCAGCTACGTTTCCACGGGAGGTCGACCGTGTTCACTGGAATATCATTCTAATTGCCTAAGTAGGACAGAAGGCTAACGAAAGATATAGATTTAAAAGAAGATAGCACAATTACTCTCATAATTATATAAAAGAGAACAAATAATACACAACTCACACTTTTATCTCTTACGAGATACGATCTCGTGGATCCGCGGTGCGAAAGCAATAATAAAGCATCCATGGATCCACATTAAGTTAGTCATTCATAGGAAGAAAGATAAACACGCCAGTGTCTCGTTAAAAAAGCGAATGGCACTTTTATAGCGAACAAATCAGGCTATAGCGAAATGATAAGAAATGTTTAGTAAAGTTTGATTTAATAGAGGAATTTATGGGTTAATCTCGAATGGCTACTATCGTTGATTACTCAATTTCTGTCCTTTTTTGTTTCTTTCCTCTTTCCTCCAAGCTTAAAAGAGTTTCTATTTTCTGCTTTTATTTGATTCTTTTCTCTTTGGCTTATTTATAGATATATCTCATATAAAAGCAAACATGCTATACTTGTGTAATTTTATTAGAGATAAGATCCCTTAATGGTTGATCTCTTCTTTAATGAATCTTCGCGGCAACTCAACGCAAAGATCATATATTCAAGTCTTGGATAAATATAATTCAAGGTATTTGACGAGCTGACGCGTTTCAATAGAGGCTTGATTAGAAAATTAACTAGGAAGTAAAAATAGCGAGATTTAATAAAAATTAGGTTAATTAATTCCTATTTTGAAAACGTAAATTGTCGGCACGATTAAAGAATCGCGCGATCTATGACAAGTTACACAGTCGCCAACGTGGGCATCAACCATGAAGAGAACCGTGTAACACACGAACAATCAAAATCAGCGACGTTGGTCAGTTTAAATGTCTAACTGTAGTGTTTTATGCTCGTTGATCTAACGCGTGTATCAGCGTGCGGTGCCCATATGGTGCCATGTAAATGGGTAGATCAAGCAAAATTAGGTGTCTAACTGTAGAGTTTTATAATTTGCTTGCCCCGCTCTAAAATGCACGTACCCATCTTCCGTGTTTCGGCGCGAGAAAAGAGAGAAAGAGAAGAGTTGTTATCCCTTTTTATTTAAGTAACGAGAATTGATGTGGGTCATGCTAGGTAATCATTTATCGGAGCCTTTTAATTGTGATAATAAAAGGGATCGTATAAGCGACTTGACTATAAATTTTGACGCGCTTTGGTTACGACGCGAGTATTTACGCAAAGATAGGTCTGTCTTCAGCTATAATTTTCGCGAGGCGTATCATAAAATTTCCATGTGATTTTAACGCCTCGTACGGTCAAACAATGCTAAAAAAGAGCAGTAGAATCACGATGAAACTACTGAATGCAATAAACCATCGCTACCATTTTCGCGAGCTTAGGTCATAAATATTGCAACGGTACAAGAAAGATGTATAATAATTGTTAATGATATAATGAATGCCTAGTTTGTCGTACACGTAAACGTACTTAGACTTAAATGGGCGAAAACCGTTAAAACAAAGCTCAAATTATATTTCTATAAAATCTACAAAATTTTGCAACTTCTGAATTTGTAATTTACTATACAGAGGCGTAGTATATAATATAAAAATCGATGTATCATATATTTTGTTTTTAGTTTAAAAGTTTAAGATAAAAATTTATATCTAGAAATATTTATTAATTAATCCTTATTATAGACTGAATCACAAAATGTTTTAATATTGTTTCAAATTATTCAGCACATAATTTTTTTAAGAATAAACAGAAATTCAAAATTTATAAATTGACATTTTCATTACAAATTGCAGAAATAATGATGAAAAAATAGAAATAAAAATAAAATAGATTTATAAATCTAAAAGCGTGTAGAATAACGTAATTTTATCGAAAAAGATACTATATTACTATTAATTATAGATTATATAATTTGTGTCGAAAAAAGAGAAATTTTTACTTCAAGATCTCGATACCAAGCTAATTTAAAAACAATAAATGAATTATTGAAAAAACTTGATCTCTGATAAATAAATTAGCTAAACGGACCAAGTTTATATCAATGCTACTAACAAATAAAATATGTATTAATTACTTTCTTTTCATTTATAATCGAGATCGAGTAAATAGCATCTAAATTATTAAGATAAGAATTGTGCGTCAAACATTATTATTATTTTCTAAGAGAAGAATGCAGAGAGCTTTCTTTCGTGAAGGCTACCGTAGTAAATTTTGCTCTCTCGTGTAGAAAACCCTGAATAATTTCATTCTCCGATACTTGATAAAATATGCAAGATTCTTCAGCCGTCGTAATAAGCTACATTAATAGCTCATTGTGTAAATGCATCCTTATACAGCGGCTGCGCATCGGGATAAACAGACGCGTTTACCCGCACGCGATCATTACCCCGCGAAAGTATTACGCGCATTTACTTCGGCGAAAGGGATCAGGCGACCGTGTTACGTCTTTCTCAGCCCAGTCGTGTCCCGTCGATCGTGCGAAATTATTCCCGCCGATGATCCAGACAGGCTAACCGTGGCGTTTGGTGCTTTACGAGCTTGTTCCACGCGGCTTGTGAATATGTGTGGGCGTAGAAAACGCGCCTGGTCTGGTCAGGTCAGGAAACGGCAGCGTGTGCGGCGGCGGGCTTATTGCGGGGTTAACTGCGGTGCCCTTCGAGATTTTACGACCGTCCTCCGCCGTGTAACGAGTTAGGCGATCGAGTTTTAAATGAATTAAAAGAGGAAGAGAGAAAGGGAGAGAGAGAGAGAGAGAGACGAGAGCTCCGAAAAATTAGATATTACTGCAAGAAATAGGTCGTATTTCCTTTACTCGCGTATCCGCTTTAAAACAAAACGCTTGTTTACGCGTTGTTAGCTGCAGATATTATAAGCATCCCCCCCCTCTCGGTCGCTGCCGCCAAGTCATTAGACGTTACGGCAAAAACTGTAATACTCGCGAGGCGTCACCTTGAACAGGCGCAGCGTAGCGCGAGTGCAACAGCCGATCCCGCCACGCTCGTTAGGATCGGACATTACTGCCATTGTTGTTGAACCCCGGGTTCACATTTGATTCGCTCGATCGTTCGCCGACGCGAGACGTGCGAGACGTCGAGGAAGTGAGCGTCAGAAGAAAAGGCGAGACCCTTCAGTCACGGTTCTATGATCCGCGAGACGCTTTAATCCTCGAATGCTCACGCATTCAGGAATGTTTCAGCGGGTCGAGTATGAATCCTCCAGTTATTATTCTATTCATAATGTCTATTTATCCGCTTCTCATCATCGTCTATTCATTTTACATTCTCACCTCTTATACGTGCAATATTTATGTAATTTAACAATTGAAACTGATGTAAAATTAATGAAGCTTGAGTCAGAGAGATCAATAGGAAAAAATTGCGCTAAACAAAATTTGCCAGCTGAATAATATAAGATTTAGACGATTCAAAGTAATAATGCTGTAATGGAGTTGTCAGACGTATAATTAGCAAGCTTCGAAACGATCTTCTTGACATTCATTCTTAGCACTTATTACCAATAAGAAGAGATCAAACTAATTGAATTTATTAAAGTTTGCTGAGAAAAAAAGATAATCTAATCTAACGAGAAAGCGTCAGTTTCTTAGCTTGATAAAGTATCTATCGAATACCTTCCTTCGCGTACCTTCTCTACGCCTTCCTGGGCGTTTAAAATAAAAGAAATGAGTATATGTTCTTATCATTAGGAGTTATAGCTGATTAACAGCGGTGCCTTACGATGCAATAAACTCGCTCTGCCCTGGAATGGGTCTAACTAGTACGATTTATCGCGCATCGAATCCGTATTTGAAATTACCAGGGAACATCCCTGGATCATATATCGTTGTCAACAACGCTGTTATTGTTGCCAGATGCTCGCGGGAAGCGCGGGCACGGAAACACGATGGGTAATTGAATTTATAACGCTCGCGTCGCGTTTTGATTTGTTGCACCTACGCCGGGGAGGTCTTTCAATTTGTATAAGATACGAAATACGTCTTTAATTAATGCGTTATGTACGCGATCTTTATCTCCTACGCGACACGAACTCTCGCGAAGCTACCTACGTTGCTGCAACTCGTTGAATAGAATGAAGAGAAGCGTAAGAAATTCCGGAAGTGTATTACAATAACAGACACTTTAGATGGAAATAATAGAGTAATCGACTACACTCTATCGCAATTTGATAACAATCGATTAGCCGTTAAGTTTAATATCAACTTGCCGTCAATTCTCACGCTCGCGTATCTCCGGCGATACACGTCCGAGAAGGACGTTTTTTTCCAAGCAGTCGCCGCTTTCTTCCGCGACTCGAGGAGGCCGCGAATAATCGGAAGTAGCGCGACGACGGCGCCGCTTCCTATCGCATCGTGACGGGGATGATATTATACTTTTTTGTCGTTCGATCGAGACGATTCGTTCCGCGCCGCGAATCGCTCCATGCCTGTCATTCCAGGCGCCCGGAAACGAAATACCGTCTCTCTCTCTCTCTCTCTTCGTACAAATGGCACGAGCGTTCAATCTCTGCGGAGCGCGACTCGCTCCTCTGCCCCTTTCTTTTTGCGCTTTTATAAAATTGGGACGAGATTATCGACGGCCGAGGCAGATAGCCCGTCAGTTTTCGGAGCACGCCCCAGCCGACTCCACGATTGGATTCGCTCGATATGTCCCGATACCGTTAGATAACAGGGGACATTACACGAAATCGTAGACACGAAAGAGGTCTCCGCAACGGGAATTTCCCGGTGAGAAGTGTATGAGTTACCGATAAGGCGGGAGAAATCTCCGAAGGACCCTGAGGGTCCGCTCGTGTTTAATTCGCGATTATGTATCCGTTTTATTGCGCGTCAGATCTCTGTAATGTTATCATCTCGTTTTAAGAGAATTTCAATATAATTGACAAAGCAAAAATATTCCATGCTCTTGACTGCTTCATGAGATAATGCGAGGATAAAAGTCTATAAATGTGTAAAGCTGATTTCATGGGAGGGAAAATAAATTTAATGCGGAATTGATGCGCAGGCAAGATCAGGTGTATGTACTACCATATCATACTCGAATATCGCTTTTATAATCCTTCCGCTACAAAAGGCGATGATAGTCAACCGTAAAATTACATCCTTAGTGAGCTGAGGAGTCGCTTTACAAGCTACGCTATATTATATATATAATACATTGCAGGTTTATAAGAAGCGGGATATCGTTTTTAATTTTTCCGCTATTAAAATCGACGATGACAACCAGATATTTCCCCGACATAATTCCACAGGATACTTGCGAATCTTTTCGTAGTATTAAAAAAACGATAAATATATATCTAGAAAATAAAAAATTTTTATTTTAAAAATATTTTGTTGCAGAGTATTAATTTTCTTATTACAATGGATGATTTCAAAATGTTTCTTTATTCTTGTTTTATGTAGATCAATTTTATTTTATCATCGTATAATGAATTAAAATTCTATCCTAATATGATTTTACTTTAACCTTTACATTTTACTTTCTCTAGTCTATCTGTCTGCCTATCGCAGAGAAGCTGATTTTCGATAACAACATGTCTGTCTGGCGCGATTGCAGAACCTGTTTAGTCACTTTCCATCTATCTCTGACATTAGATCATTGACATTCGATCAATGGAGTTTCTCTCAACAGTTCTAACAATTATTTTCAACCCGAATCAATGAAATAAAAAAATGAAAAAGCTTCACCTATTTTTTTTCGGCTGGAATTTTTTCTAATTTTCGCGGAAAACATTTTTTGGAATCTAGAGAATTTTCTTAACAGTTTTTTTTAAATAGTATCTCGAAAGTTCTATCGGATAGTAGAATTCGGATCATTTATGATTAAAATAAAAAAAATAATTAATTTTTCTAAGGAAGATCTGAAGGGGATATAGTATATCTTTGGATCTCCATTTTTTACATTTGATTGTCAGAACTCTACTCACATTTAAAATGTATCAAGAATTTAAAAAATTCTTTAAAGAAGAGCGGACACTTTGTCAATGTAATGAATGTAATTTTACGGTTGACTATCATCGCCTTTTGTAGCGGAAAGATTATAATACAGCGATATTCAAGCATGAATGATATGGTGATAGTACATACACTGACCTTGCTTGCAATTCCGCGTTAGATTTTTCTTCCCTTCTATGAAATCATCTCTACACATTTTATCCTGACGTCATCTCGTGAATCAGCTGAGAGCGTGGACTCTTTTCGTTTGTTCGGATTAAAAAAGAAGTCGCGAAATTCGAGGTCGCTATAAGAAAAAGAAATTAATCGCGTCGGTTTTTTTGTATAGTTTTCGATCACAGAGGGACTGACAAGAAGAAGAGGCGTCGAAATATAAAATTGAACGACGGCTTAAAAAAACGGGGAGGTTGAATTTCGATCGGGCATCTCGTCGACGCAACGTCAGTGTGACAGAGATCTACAGTTATCTCATCTTCCTCCGGCCGTTTCGCGCGGCCGTTGTACTATTATCGCGCGTCATCTCAAAAAGAAGCGCGCTAACAATCACTCGCGAGAGCGACCACGCCACGGGTGAGATTCCACCGAGTGCCATACGCTTTATCAAGATTCCAGCACGTTTCCAGCACAAGCAGCGGGATTACCTTTCAGCGAATCGCCTTAAGGAGCCGCGGCGGAGGCGGCGACGGTTCGCAATATTATGTGCAGATGATATATCGCGGGAATAAATATAAAATAAATTTATATATGATGTGCGCGCTGCTAAGCCTCAAAATAAGAACGAGTCAATCGTCAGTTTCCCACAAATTCCTACGCCCTCGCGAACCCACACGTTTCGCGCGATATATACGAGATTACTTCCTTATCGCAGTAACGTTTCCCGAAAAGCGATCGCTGGATTTATCCCTTGATAGGTTTGTCTCTCTACAAATATCGCGATTAAGCGAAAATCACAAAGTTCCTAGGAAGAAACGATGATTAAAGCATGCCTTTATAATTTATATATAAGATAAAACCTACGTGTTCCTCGCTGCTGTAATTTTCTCTTTTTTATGCCTACAATGGAATAATCTGAGTTAATTAATGAGTCGTTAATCATTATCTTCACGCCGCGTCATCTGTGCTCCCCACCCTACACGTAAATGCATTCACGCTTTCCAATCGAAAAGATTAACGCCAGGATCGTTTTAAGATTAGCGATTAATTCGACGGAATATCACGATAAATCGTACAAATTGTTGCAACGGTAACGCTTGGATAAAAACTCGCTGTCGTGGACACGATCGTTTATATCCGAAACCAACGAGTTAAGTGCGAGTCTAACGTTAATTCGTCGTGATCGAGCTGCGCTTAATCTCATACGAACTTCCTCGGGTCCTTGACCATACTCAACGGTACATTACAAGGTCACATGATATGAATTTGTCCGTCCGCAGCTGGTTAACCGGTCGGCAAACACGCGTGTGTATCTTTCGTAAATTTATCGTCGTGATTTGTAGCATCTGAGATTACAACACTCATCGGCCAATACGTCTTGCATGATCTTAAAATAAATATATATAAAATCGCATTTTTCTCGATTTATTCTATATAAGCAATGAAGGAAAAATGCTAAGACCGACATAGATTCTTCAGCCTTATTTCTGAACAATTGAAGGTTGCACTTTATCAAAGTTAATATGAGTTTGATCCACTTCATTAGTTTACTCGTCAAAAGTTCATTCGTTGTTCGTTTATATCGAGAATTTTTTTTCTGTAACTTGCTTTGACCAATATCATAATTTAAATATTTTTCAAAGTTTCTAAACTCTTTTAATTTTATTTTTCGCTTGTAAAGCCTACGATAGTATCAAAACTGAGAGAGAGCCGTCTCTAATAAATATCTGTAAATATATAAATTTTTATTCTAAATATTTTCAGCTAGGAACTTTTCTCTAGTGCCTGAAAACAAAATGATACATCAATTTTGATGCTTTTCCTCTAAATAAATAATACGAAAATTCTAACAAGACATACGTAACTAATTATGTATACATTTATTACACAAGTATTTCTACTGCATTGTCGTCCCGGCTCTCTCTTCGCGAAAGTAGGTCCCTTGGAAACGGAATCTCGATGCCGAAGAAGCGCACGCCTACCTGCCGAAGTCTCGCGGATGCTGCTCAGGAGCACGCGGGAAAGAGGCCTCTACACCTACATCCTCGTGGCAGGTACCAGATGACTCCATAACACGCGAAGATAATGTAGGCAATTTAATAGCGCTTACGTATCTCTCTTCCTCTCTCTTTCTCGCGTACCGACTCGCGACGAGCGCGTGTTTTGATCGCTCTATCGGTGGATCGATGCCGATTCCGCCGCGGTAGCTTTTTGCAACCGGAAAATATGCGATCCGTTTGTAGAAGAGCCGCTCGAAGATCGGCGTTGCTCCGTTGAAGCGTTTCTGATTTAAGCGCGCCATTCCCTCGGGGGGGATTGCGATTTAATAGCCTTCCCCCTTCATCTTTCTCACTTTCTTCAAGCGATTCCTAGAGACGGCGCACGCCGGAAAACACCGATCGAGATGCAACAGTTACGCTGCAGGCATGTGGATGTACATAGTGTACACTTGGTATGGGGAAGCTGTCTGTTGGTTCATTAAAGAAACGATTACGCTTGCTTTTTCTATTAGCCGGTTGCATAATTTATGAGAGTTACATAGAGAGAGATGCATTCCTTTTTCTCCGCGTTCCTGCCATAAATCTTGTAGATCTTATTTCACTATCAACGCGACACGTCGACTCGATAAAATCCCAAAGAACACGCGCGCCCCTTTTTATTTCCATTGTTGCACCGCTATTTCTGCAACGTGCGCGGATACCTAGAACAGATGACATCCCGCACCGTGGTATGCAACGTGAGCATGTACACAAATCAAGTTTACAATATCACGTATCCACCGCGCGATACGCCTGGTGCGTCTCAGGTCGACGGAATTCTCTCCGTCGTGGCTCTCCTATTGACAATAAACGCAACGCTACGCGGTTGCACGATACGCATAACTGTACAAGAATAGCGTGTATAACGGACAATAGCGCTACGTACGTAAAATATTTATAATCCGCGTCTTTCCCGCGCCGCGCGTCACGTAAATCATTCGGGTTCATTTTTTAATTCGCTGCTCGCGCGTGAGAATTTGCCCGTGATTTCTTTTTTTGCACGGCCTTGCACAAAAACTGTAATAATAACGACCTCTGGTTATCAAGCGAATCTCATCTCGCGTTCCTCTCATTGTGCGATCGGTATAATAAGGTTCCTCGATTTAAATACAGTGTACGACTAATTGCATTGCGATTTAATAGCCTTCCCCCTTCATCTTTCTCACTTTCTTCAAGCGATTCCTAGAGACGGCGCACGCCGGAAAACACCGATCGAGATGCAACAGTTACGCTGCAGGCATGTGGATGTACATAGTGTACACTTGGTATGGGGAAGCTGTCTGTTGGTTCATTAAAGAAACGATTACGCTTGCTTTTTCTATTAGCCGGTTGCATAATTTATGAGAGTTACATAGAGAGAGATGCATTCCTTTTTCTCCGCGTTCCTGCCATAAATCTTGTAGATCTTATTTCACTATCAACGCGACACGTCGACTCGATAAAATCCCAAAGAACACGCGCGCCCCTTTTTATTTCCATTGTTGCACCGCTATTTCTGCAACGTGCGCGGATACCTAGAACAGATGACATCCCGCACCGTGGTATGCAACGTGAGCATGTACACAAATCAAGTTTACAATATCACGTATCCACCGCGCGATACGCCTGGTGCGTCTCAGGTCGACGGAATTCTCTCCGTCGTGGCTCTCCTATTGACAATAAACGCAACGCTACGCGGTTGCACGATACGCATAACTGTACAAGAATAGCGTGTATAACGGACAATAGCGCTACGTACGTAAAATATTTATAATCCGCGTCTTTCCCGCGCCGCGCGTCACGTAAATCATTCGGGTTCATTTTTTAATTCGCTGCTCGCGCGTGAGAATTTGCCCGTGATTTCTTTTTTTGCACGGCCTTGCACAAAAACTGTAATAATAACGACCTCTGGTTATCAAGCGAATCTCATCTCGCGTTCCTCTCATTGTGCGATCGGTATAATAAGGTTCCTCGATTTAAATACAGTGTACGACTAATTGCGCGGAAGATGGTGTTATTAGTAATTCCTCATAAATTTGAGTTGGCAATTTTTGACGTTGAATATGCAAAGCGAGAAGTTATTATCATTTAGTTGAAAATTGCACCCATTGTGCACAATCATGAATACTGTCGCTGAAAATGACGTATCGCAATTTCGGAGCAACAATGGACGGCGTCGTATCCGCGCGAAAGACAATGAAATGCGACTTACACGCGCGTTGCATCGTTCAATTGCTGGTTTACACACCTCTCAGGAATTAATTCGAGCGCGCAGAACAATAAAGCGACACGCTCTCTGTAACGAGACGGTGTCCTTGTGTGCAAATTTAATCGGGCAACTGTTGTTCTCCCTTCCCTCCAGGATTCCCTCGGAGAATCGTTTTTTTTACATTGTCTTTGCATCAAATTCCACGACAATTTCGTCAATTCTCTTGTACGCGCTCTTTACTAATTTAATCCCTAATAAGTCTAATAGTAGTGCAATTTTTTTGCGAAAGTCACAGAGACTCTCTTTCTCTCTACTTACAGATATATCATTATCTTTATTTGCGAATCTTAAATCTCTCCCTCTTATTTACAAACGTCATCTCTCGTTCCGTCAACCGAAACACTTGCAGCGGTCGCGCGCTTACCTGCGTGTCTGGAGTTAATACGCGTAGCCGGCGCGTATTTCTTTCGGATCGTATATCCGCGTATACGTCGCCGTCCTGTCGTAACATTATCCACGATTGAATGAGGTACGAGCGACACGCAACCGCAATGTACGCGCGTCGTCTCAGGAGCAGCGCGCGTATGCACGCGCGTCCTGTTTCCTCCTGCGAGCATCTCGCTCGTCCTCCCCTCTTCTCCCTCTCGCCCTCCCATTTTTCTCCCCTCTCGACGGTGTACATTCATCTACCTTAATAGCCGTCCGCGTACCGGAAGGTCGGTGGATAATGCCCCATAAATTGCCGGAGATTAATCCGACTTTACGGCCAGCCCTCCATGTCGGCCGGCATCCGCGTCGATTTAGACTCCCCAAGTGCCAGGTGCAATAAAGGGTACCTCTTCCCTCCCCCTTTACGGAATAATGCCGGGATATTTTGATCGCGAGCGCACAACGTTTAAGAGATTGCTCGGAGGATCCGAGATATTCCATTTTGTCGCAAGAGAGCGAATAAAGTAACGAAAATGGCAAATAAATAGATGAGTAAAGCTTGGATCTTTAAAAATTCGGGGAGAAACTTTTATGCGATTTTTAAAAAATTTTCCCTCGCATTATGAACGAAACGCCGAGGGCTATGGCAGCTGAGGCGGTTCTAACGGTATAAGACTCGTTTCTAGCGAATAACATTTGATTTGACAACAGAGACCGGGTATATTCAGAGGCAATTTTATCCTTATTCATCACGATGAACTATAATAAAGTCGCAGTATATAATTTCATTTGCTGTAGCGACTTTATTTTTCTCTATGTAACTGTACCTTACTTAGCTCTATTTAGATATGCCTAAGAGTTTAAGCATTAAATGAATAAAAATAAACGATATCGAGAGAGTAATATTACATATTGGCTGACCATTATTATAAATTGGCAGCCATGTTCGTTTTTTTCTTTTTTTCGTAACGGTAGGATCGCTCAAGGTCTAACGAGGACTCTGCAGTTTTCCCGAGCGATGATGCTTGAATGATTCGATAAGGATTCTAACTGTGAAGAGTCCGTAGAAATTCCCGTCTAAATATATAGCGTCCAGTCTGCGTCAATGCAAAATGGAAAGAGAGTTGATAACTCCTTGAATTATAATTATAGCTCTCGCGAAAGCAATCATCCGTGATAAAATGTAGGTATCTCGCGTGCGTGTCCTCTAAAAATTAATATTATACGCATTTGAAAGATTCGTGTTATGAAAATTAGTTAAATTAAAAAAAAAACTATCTCGTCCGTATTCTCGTTATCGAAGGAATGCATTCGCGTCACACGCGTAAGATACGTCACCGAAGAGGAAAATTCTCCGAATTTTTCATGCCAGTCGGTCTTCATGTTTCTCGACGGTCCGTCACGTGCCTACTATGTCGTGCTTAGAAATAGCCGCGCGACGCGAATCGCGCAGAATGCACAAACGCGAGGTGACAGCAATTATCGATACGACGGAAACGTCAGTCGCGAGGAAACTTGTAAAAGTGCGGCCGCCTCTCGGAACAATTGACCTCTGCCCCTCGCAATTTTTTACTTACTCAACAGACGCATCGCGTGGTACGCAAACGTGGGGGATAATCACTGGTCCGGCGATTAATTGAGACACCAGCGTGAAAATACCTCGATGAGTTTTGACGAGCCGTGTAAATTAGATGAACAAAATTATAGTAATTGTCGTCGCGCCTTGTGCAAGATGATTAATTTTAACTGAACAATCGCTCTTCGCGTGTAAAAGTAAATATAAGTGTAATCTTATTGTTAGCCAAATAAAATGGTTATAATTAATAATACAATTATTTAATATTATTATTTTGTAATTAATAAAAACAAGAAACTCGGAATAAAAACATTTCTTAATTACTGAATATATTGGATGATTGCATAAGTTCGTGCCCGATTTTCATAGATGGCATTAAGTTACTGCATGGCGGAGTTCTATTGTTTTCGTGTGGTAATTGTTGCTTACACCGAATAGATGACATTGTCTTATGTCAATTTAGCGTCAGACATTGTTCAGATAAGTCCATTTGTGCATAAGAAAAATCATTAAAAATGGAGAACGAAAAGGTGCATTTGCAGCATGTAATGTTATATGAATTTCGGAAAGGCGTGAGTGTTGGGACTGCACAAAAAAATATTCAAACCGTTTATTTGGACCGCGCTCCTGCTCTCCGAACAGTCAAAAAGTGGTTTGGCAGATTTCGAAATGGTAATTTCAACATGGAGGATCAACCCCGCTCTGGACGGCCTTCTGGCATTGATAATGACATTGTGCATGCCTTAGTGGAAAGAAACCCAAGGATTACAACTGAGGATATTGCTAAGAGGCTGAACATCGATAATTCAACCGCTTTTCGTCATTTAAAAAAGCTTGGATACGTTTCCAAGCTTGATACATGGGTGCCGCATCTCCTGACTGAAAGGAATAAGCTAAACCGTATGACTGTGGGTCTTTCTCTTCTCGAGCGTAACAAAAAAGAGCCTTTTTTAGATCGAATGGTAACAGGCGATGAAAAGTGGATTCTCTACAAAAACGTACAGCGAAAGAGGACATGGAAAACAGCAGCTGAAGGAGCAGAACCCGTAAGCAAAGGCTGGCTTGCATCCGATGAAGGTGTTGCTGTGTGTTTGGTGGGATCGCAAGGGAATTATTTACTTTGAGCTGCTCCGACGCGGCGAAACAATCACGGCGGACAAGTACTGTGAGCAACTAACTAGACTCGCTGCAGTTATTCGAGAAAAACGTCCGATTTTGGCCAATCGAAAAGGCGTCATCTTCCACCACGACAATGCTAGGCCACACGTCGCTCAACAGACGCTGTGAAAACTGCAGGAGTTGCAATGGGAAATTCTGCAGTACCCGCCATATTCTCCAGATATTGCGCCTTCAGATTTTTATCTGTTCCGGTCTTTGCAGAATAGTTTAAATGGCAAGAATCTCAATTCCGAGGAAGCTGTCGAAAACCACCTTACAAACTTTTTTCAAGAAAAACGAAGTTCTTTCTTCAAAAATGGAATCGACAAGCTTATAGATCGTTGGAAAACCATTGTAGAAAAGAATGGAGACTATATAATTGATTAATAAAAGTGTTATCTCTAAAATATAATCTATTGAAGTTTATATTTAAATCGGGCACAAACTTATGCAATCTGAATATATAAATATATTTTTATAAGTGACACTATGATGACGTGAGCTTGTTTGTTTTCTGAATTGAATACTGTTGTAATAACGGTTTCGTTCACTGTGATCCGTTCCTCGTAAGATAATATTTAAACATAATAATTGCCGCACTTACAAAGGGATAGCTTGGATAAATCGAATAAAAGAAATCGAACATCATCAAGAAATCAAGTTATCTTCCACCGGAGTCAAAGTTCCGTTCTTACAAACACTTTTATATATCTTATGGCTCAGCGTTCTAGCGGTATTTTCAGATGCCTTGGAATACTTTTAGGTTGAATCTTCCCGAGCATTCATTCATACCTTTCCGTTATTTCATTAGCGTGAGTCAAAAACACACATCCTCTCTGTTTGAAATGGAGTTTGTTCCGGTAAAACTTGCGACATAAGAAATATTATAAATCTGACAAATTTTTGAGAAGTAATATTTTCAAGATTTATAAGATGCAATATATATTCACGTAGGACACCCAAATTATATGTGGTATAAAATCGTACAATATTACTAGTACTTATTTTTAATGATAGATAATATCTGTCGTTAGCAAAACATTCTGTGTCATATCTTATCGCGCTAATGTGTTAGCGTCTTATTTTTCGTTCGTTTTTATTTTCTTCATTATTTTATGTTAATAAAGTTACATCAACGAGGAAGGAAGTGGCTGGTTCTGACAGCACTCATCCGCCATAATTCGCGTAGAACGGTAGGATCATTTGCATAGCACCCTATTTGCAGGATTGTACTTCGTTAACTGGCGATGATCTCGCGATCTAAGACACGAGGAGAGGCGTGCGACCAAAAAGCAATTATTTACATCGTTAAAATTGCGAAACAATCGAATAATTTGCCGGTAAAAAGCGAGTATACGCAAAAGCCTTCCGTGCGAAAGTTGTAAAAATTTCTTCTCATCTTTCCGACACAATAATCCGTTCCAAGCTACTGTCGGACGTGTTGCTAAGTAAATGTTTATTGCAGCTCTCATTAAACATGGATATTTTCGAATTCGCTTCAAGATTAAAAAAAAATAAAAGCGTATTTAGGAATTCAATAAAAAATTAAATATCTATAATATTTTTAAATATATTCAAAATATTTAAAAAATGTTTAAAAAATAATCGCGGAATTTTATTAATCATACGATTATCCACCGTGAAAACGGGGAACATGTGTGATAATGACTAATGAAATACCATAATTCTCTTTTATTGCATCTTTTGTTACATTTAACTATGCCATATAAATAGCCATTAAACTTGATGATCAAACACGATGAATAAATTTTTCTTTCACGAAGAATTTTATTAGTTGCGTTATATTCTGTTTAATTGCAGTTGTCATAAAAATTTTGATTCATTGTGTGTTTGCTGACGTGATATTTTCCTTAATTATAAAAAATTATTAAAGAGATGCGACTCTCGTATATAATGTACAATTTTAAATACAGAATAATATCTCTCTCGGTAGAAGAACACTCTTTGGACAAACATATCCTGCGTCAAACGTTCTTTCGTTCCGTCCATAAGTAGCGCTACCGTTCGTCACGATAATTAAGAGCCAGATCCGGCGATCTCACGAGTTCATCTTGATCACGGGCGGACGGCATCGCCGGTAAATAATGGCGCCATTATACTGAAAGATATTTGATTGTCGCCGGTGCGCGAGAATCCGCGACGAATCAAGTATCGTAATAATCTTTTGTTAGGCGGTGGGACACGTGCGGTTCCCCGACATATACATGTATATATGTACACGTTATACTCTGTCCATGAGCACGTGTGCGAATCGAGCGGTACGCACACGCCGGGGCCCCGTGTTCCCTCAATTAATAAAAGTACTGCAAAAAACGGGATCGCTATTGTAATTAAAGCGCGATACGGAAGCTACTGCTCCGCCGAGCCGCTGCGCAGAAGCGCGGCCAAGAACGACGAGAAGGTGAATCGTACAGAGTAAAAGAAAGAAAGAGATGTATACACGGAGAGAAACAGAAGGAGGGAAGATAGAAGACGAACGGGGGGGAAGGACAGAGAAGAGGAAGACGAGAGTGGACACCGGTCACGCTTCATGCCAATTTAACTCGGCCTGGATGCACGACGACGACAACGGAAAGAAAAAGAAAAGAAGAGACACGAACGTAAGAGAATGGAGAGAGAAATAGTCGCGCGAATGACGATTTATAAACCCTCTTTGCGCGCGATGACGTAACTTTGATTCACGACGTATTAACATCTCGTAGACGTATTTATTACAGCTTGATTGTAATTTACTCGCCCCTATCGACCAGAAGCTAAGGGGATCTTTCACGGATTGTTAACGCGATTGTAGAAAATTACAGACTAAGGGATGTAAATAGATGTGTTTATGATAAGAATTTAATTTTAACCGAGAGAGAGAGAGAGAGATTCAAATTGTATATTTAATATCGTCTGGTTATTTTTTTTTCTGCGAACGGTAAACGACCACCGCACGTTGCGACTGCCTGAATATTGACGTCGTTGTAACGGGGGACGCGCACGCGGAAGCGACACAAGTGCAAATCGGCGATGGAGGAATGACACGGAAAGCTGGCAACAAACAGGAAGACGAGCGGAAGGCAACGAGCGACGAGCGTGCGAGTGAACCGGATGGCGAAACGACTTTTTGAGCGGATAAACACTCGCACGACACCCGAGCACAACACAGGTACCGTTTTTTTTTTCTTCTCTACTCCCCTCGTGTTACTCTCATTTAAATAAGATTTATCCTCGCACACGTCGGATGAAAGATAACGTGACGCGTTCCCGCCAGTTAATTGACACGATCATCATTTATTCGAGCGACAATGTAAGTTTCTTTCGATATGTAATAAGTCTCGGGACATACCTAGTTTAAGGAATCGTAAGAGAAAGAAAGAAAAAAGATCGTCGTAAAAGGCAAATTATAGACTGTATGTTAATCACGCCGCATGATTAGTTAATTAATTAATCGCATCGTGCGATTACATCGGATTAACTTCATCTGCATCTTAAAGCTTGTAATTGTTCAAAAAATCATCCGCACAGATATTAATTTTATATGTATATTCTTACTTCGAAGAGAAAATGTTACATGCAATTAACGCATAAGAAACAAGACGAGTATCTCTAATGGTTAATTTATCAGTGGGGCGGATAAGAGGTGTCAATAAAGTATCATAATTTCACAATCCCTCACGTGACGTAACGTAATTAACGTTGTAGCGCTGTAGCAGAGTCGGTGTAAATCGACGATATTACGAAACTTTTATACTTTAGCAAAGCGTAAAAGATTATTGCAAAGTGTCATGTCAAGTGATATTACACCTGGGGATTTTGCCGGCCCCACTTCTCCCGGTATAATTTATACGAGGAAGCGAGGTGATTTACTATGTTGCTCGCAGGAAACAACGTCGCGGACGATTAAGCGAGGAAATATCGTTTTCCAGAAGATGCTTTAGAACGAGGAGATTTAGGCTCGTCGATCGAGCCTACCGCAAGAACGAACACGAATCCCCCGTTGTCGTCCCTCACGATCATCCGTTTCGGGTAATTATCTCCGACCGCGTCTATGATCGGTTCTCGAAGCGCACCTTGTTCGCGTGATAGGGTGCTACATTCGCTACGAGATGATGTATTCCTGTGTAAAGTTTCCTAGGAAATTTTTTTTTCCCTATATTTTTTATTTTCGTCGTGTATGAATTTAAAACGACGCGCTAATTACCGTTTCCCAGAAGTCCTCGAAGCGTGAAATTTCGAAGCGGGTCTTCACAGCAATTTCACACGACAATCTACGACGATAAACCATCATAATAAAGTGTTACTCAGAGTTATAGATGATATGTACATGTTAAGGGGAAACGAAGTGAAGAATAAAAAAAAAAACATAGCAGCATGCGAGCTACTCTGCATCTCTACTCCGGTAATTTCGGGAAGTAAACGCAACTTCATTACCCTAATCTCGTTCCGAGAGAGATCGCGGTCAATCTACGCCAGGAGGCTGGAACGCCGCGCGTGGTCCTCGTAATATGAAGACGACCAAGGAACGATCATCCTCCATACGCTGTCGGAGGTGGAATCGCCTCGCCGCTATGTAATTCGAAATGATTTTCTCGCGCGCGGACACCTCCCCTTTCCCTCCTCCTCCCCCTCGCAATCGATGCACCGTGTCGGCCGTGACACACGCTCGACCAGATTCCATCCCGCCGATCCTCCTCCCGGGTGCCCCCCCTCGCCCCTTATGGTGCCCGCTCGTGCGTGAATCGTACCGCGGCATAATACATCGGGGGAGAGATCGGTCGTTTTATTATTAGTCAGCAGGCCGCGAGGAGAGATATCGTTGGATACCGAGGAACTGCGAAGAGAAGAATTGCGGTCGAGAAAAAATTCTAGGGCGGAGAGCACGTAGCAGATGCAAGAAAGAGACGATGAGGATGAAGAAAAAGGGAAGAGATGCCCGTGCACACTCGTGCGGTTATAAATGGCACGCGAAATTGCCATGAATAATTATAACGTAGATATGTGATATGTTAGAATTATCATTGAGATTATAGACAAGCATGCGACGTGTGTACATTTTAAATGGGGAAGATAAAGTATTGAAAATCTTTCCGTGGTTTATAGATTTTCCAAATTGATATAACTTTTCAGCAATTGGTAATCGCTGGGTGTTTAATAAGAGTTGATATAAGCTTGGTTCTCTTGGTTAGTTGTAAAGTGTTTTTCCAGGCATTTTCTTTGACGGATTGCATAATCTGAGGCGACTATCTTTTAAGTAATATTATATTATTCTATATTATTATTAATTTTTAAATCTATTTTATTTTTTTTTATCACTTTTTATTACGTTTCAAGTTTTCAATAGATATCAGGTATATAAATATGAAACCGGAATTTGCCCATAGATGGCCCTAGCTGTCAATGTAGTTACCGTCAAACCGCGTCATTGGCGCCATTTTCTTGTTTTGACATCTGATAAAGATTTTCAACTCACAACAATACAAGTTTCATACAACAGCATAGTTTTTAATAGCGTTGAACATGTCGAATTTTGTGCCTGGAAACTACGATTTGCGGACAGCATTGATTTTCTGTTACCATTTGAAGAAAACTGCTGCAGAATCGCATCGAATGCTTGTCAAAGCTTACGGTGAGCATACTCTTGGTAAATCACAGTGCTTTGAGTGGTTTAAAAAATTCAAAAGTAGCGATTTTGACGTGAGAAACGAAGAACATGGAAGAAGGGTGTGATCTATTATGAGCTGCTAAAACCTGGCGAAACCATTAATACTGAACGCTACCGACAACAAATGATCGATTTGAATCAAGCTTTGCGTGAAAAACGACCAGAATATCAAAAAAGGCAACACAAAGTGATTTTGCTTCATGATAATGCACCATCACACACAGCAAAACCGGTCAAGGAAACGATTGAGGCGTTTAGTTGGGAAATACTTTCGCATGCGGCTTACTCACCAGACTTGGCTCCATCCGATTACTACTTATTTGCATCGATGGGACACGCACTTGCTGAGCAGCACTTCACTTCTTACGAAAATGTACAAAAATGGCTCAATGACTGGTTTGCCTCAAAGGAGCAACAGTTTTTTTGGCGTGGCATCCACAAATTGTCAGAGAGATGGGAAAAATGTATACCTAGCAATGGGCAATACTTCGAATAAAATATTTTTTATCATTTTCATACAATAAACGTGTATTTTCTATACAAAAATTCCGGTTTCATATTTATACACCTGGTATATCGAGATATCATTGACTTTAAAAAAGACTTAAAAAAGACTTTTTAATCAAAGACGTGCAATAATATTATCAAAACTGTGACATAGTTTAACAAGAAAGTCTCTAGTAAATATCTGTAGATACATATTGTAATCTCCTAGAGCCGTTAATTCCATCTGTTTCTTCGATTCGCTGTACATACTTATCCTCACATTGAAGCAACTTGAAGTAAATGAAAGAGAGAAAAGAAAAAGTCGAATTAACGAAGACATTCGTCTGACAATCATTATCCCATCAATCCTGTCTCGTGTTCATTTCAAGTTGTTAACTATTCTCGTCTCACTTTTCCCGTTGACAGCCGACGTCAATCTCAGCTGGAAACCAGTTGAACGAACATAATAATTTTGTGCAACACGCACTGCGAAATAGAATAAATTTATATCCCGCGATGTCATGAATTAATAAATAATAACTCCTGTTACCGAGATAAAATGTCAGTATCCATATATGGAGCGCGTGAAAAGGATAAAATAGCGAGACAAAACCACGTGCGCGCGTACAAGTCTACCGAGAGAAATACGCGACAGGCTCTCGTAAATTTTGTTCGATATCACAAACGGGGAAAAAAATATTCAGGGGTAGAAAAACGCGTTTGCTCGCGGGACTACTAATTTCGCAGCCCCGTCGATCGTCCGGTTTCGAACGCTAATTTTTGCATTCTCGCTGCGTTTCTATTCTTCTCCCAACGAAGAAGCCAGGCCCTATCCAGCGCTCTCGCAATCCATCTTCTTTTCCGTACAATTTTCCCTGTCTCTAAATTGAAACGGCTCCGAGACGCACACGCGTGACGAGAATCGCCAATAACGGCGTCCGCGACGTTATATCCTCGCGGAATCCTGGAAATAATTGGTTGGATCGTAGCCGCGGCACACGAGGAAGAGACGACGAACGCGACCGCTCTTTTGATTAAGCGAATACGTCGATTTTTTCACGCTACTCACTCTCGGAGGTCGTCCGGGTTGGCAGTTGGCAACCCCCCGCGGAAGAGATATCTAGATGTGAACAAAAAAAATACGCGATTTTATAGACGTCGATAAGAAAATCGAGAAAAGTTTCGCGAACAAAAATAGCGAATCTGAACGACGCAGAATTGTATCGAAAAACTTGATGATTTATGATACAGAGAAAGATAAACAACTATCGATCAACAGTATTACGATACTTGGCAAATATAATTCTATACATATGTATATACTTTATCTTAATTTTAATTATAGAAAATCGTACTCCGCAGACTATGCAGCTATCTTGTTATTAATCGATGATTCGATTAATATATTGCGTTCAATAACCGGTTAAATACAACGATCAATAGGTATGATTGAACACGATCGTATGTATTCTCAGCTAATATATAGCATCGCAGCAATTTGCGGCTGTCGAATGATTTTCACTGACAGCGCAAACTATTAATATCCAAGATAGATAGCGTACTCTCATGGCATCGGCCATATATACATTGAAGGATCTTTTTCCAAAGTTCCCGACCACCGATGTAGCAACGGCAACGGATGGGAACTCGCTGGGTGGTCAACGTCCGGGCGCCCACGTCACACTAGACACTAGTCGAAGCGGAATCGCGGAGATGAAGACCATGCGCGGAAAAACAGGAGCAACGGAAGGAAGGAAAAAACCGCGAGCATCAACCGTACGGTATCTCGACGGATATCGAGGCAAGGAAATATACACGAGGCGCTGGTCCCTTTTTTACAGCATGCGCGCAAAATACGAAGCTGCTGGAAGACACCGAATAACGCGACTGCGAGAGATAAGACCAAAATCGAAATAGATAACTCGGCGATAATGGCGCAATGATATTCGCTTTTATCGTCGTAAGAAAACCATAGTTATAAAAATTATTTCCCGATCACACGCTGAAGAGCGACTAATGGGGCGGAAAAGAGCGGTGAAAAAAGGGAAGAGATGCAGAAGAAATAGAAATAGAATGCACGAGGAAAGAAGCGATGGTCGATGGTAGAGAGAGAGAGAGAGAGAGAGAGAGAGAGAGAAGAGGAATTTCTCTTCGCGATGGAATGAGGAAATTACGAGGAGGAGGAAGCGACAGCGAGTCTCGGATGTCACCGTGTCACCGGCTGGTCCACGTCAGGCGTATCGTGAACGGGACGACACGCTTCGCGGATGTTGCACGGTTAAATCTGAGAGAGAGATAGAGAGAACATTCGCCGCAAAACCAACACGAAAACATTCGCGTTAGCACACGTGTATTTAGATTAAGACCTACCGCTTAGGTCTAGGGAGGTCGCCGACCTCCCGTAGTGCATCGCTACGAAAAGAGGTGCGAAATCCCGTCAATGAGAAAAAAATAAAATCGCGCGTCGAGGCAATTAACGTTGACGTTTCGCAATTTTTTTCCGCCAATTGAGATTCGATAACGATGCGAGCGTGGGAAGAAGCGACATCGATTCAACTATGTGAAAGAGATTGTATAGATATATACATCTAATTTAATCGACAATTGAAGGAATTCATATAAAATAATTATCCCTGGAGAACCGTGCGATTTCATTATATTTTTTATGTTAGGTCGCCTACAGGTACCACACGTACGCACAAGCACATACATGAATTATCAAAGGCACGTTATCATGCACGACGACGTTCCGTTATGCGATTCTCATCGAAGCTTTGAATTCTAATTCGTGCGAAATTCACGACGCGCGCACTTGAAAGATCATTTCCTATCAATTATGATGGTATTGTATTATCATAATCTGGCAATTAACTTGGATCCGCATTAGCAGGTCGGAGCACATTACATTGCTAATGTTGTCTATATGGTCGTGCC
Source organism: Formica exsecta (assembly GCF_003651465.1). Classification (NCBI taxonomy): domain Eukaryota; kingdom Metazoa; phylum Arthropoda; class Insecta; order Hymenoptera; family Formicidae; genus Formica; species Formica exsecta. Next base: position 2,303,522 of record NW_021853570.1, read on the forward strand.
ATCGTTCTTTAATGCACCGCTTCGCTTTTTCCGCGAGATTCATGTAAATTCCGGATGTTAGAAAAAAAAGGTTCTACAGAGTAAAAATATTTCGCACGCACAACAGAAGATTTTTCTTAAATACCGAAGTATCAGCTGTTTTCTGAATTTACGAATTCTTTTTCAAGAAATCCACGGAAAAAGAATATATAAAATCTTGAAGTCTTCTAATTTGACGATAGAAGAGTCTGTCCATGAGACAAAAAAAAATATTGCTACTTAGTTGCAAAAATGTTTAAATAAAATCCATGTCCATAATCCAATAGGGGAGAAATAATTTAAATAAATATTCTTATTTTCTATTTCAAACACATCATTTTGTACCCATCTCCGATTAAATTACTTGTAAATATAGTTTGCTTCATGCACCGCGGAAAACCACCAACGCAGTGAGTATAGCGGAGTTGAGTCAGACTCTTACTCGGGCATATCTACTACCTCGCAACGCCGGTCAAGAGGTCGAGGCTCGTTAAGTCGGCAATGTAATCTACGACATTACGATGTCTAATCGTCTCTAATGTGCCGAGTCGTCCTCAAATCTCCGTTCGCGGCTGGAACACGGAAGGCGTAACATACATATATGCCCCGGAGGAACATTTTTCGAAGTCTCCGAAGATTGAAAACCTAGGCGAAGGCCCTCGCAAAGGCGACGCGAAGGCGATTCGCGGAATTCAACAGGCGGCGTGACGGTGACTGTGGGAAACTGGAAATTGACCGGAGAGGGCGGGGGAATCTCGTAAATATAGAAATAATATATGCAGAAATACCATCATTACGCTCGCGACGTACGTTCGGTCCATGATGACGATGGCAATGTCGATCAACTGCACGGAAAATTCGAACGGGATCGCGGACAAGATCGTCAGTCGTTCCGTCATAACTGATAATTTCATCACTTGTCCCTTTTCGAAACTAGGAATTTAAGTTATAAAGCCAAGATAAAATTATATGCTGTAAACCCTGATATAATCATATTTTATAAATTTTACTTATTCAAGTATTATATCAAATGACATACAATTAAAAAAATTAATATTAATATAAATAATATTAATTATTCTATTTATAATATTAATTAAAAATAGAAATCTGTCCGAAATTTTCTCGAATTTTTCTCGAAACGCGAATTATAAATGATTTAAAACGGGCTTTAGACTGCGTATTAATTCATCATTAAATGAGCAGTGAATCAAAAGATCATTATTTGAAGTATAGATTGAGAGTAAAATAATGCATTTTCAATTAGAAATAAAGTCCAAAATGCTCTATACAAATTATTAGTGATTAGATGTAAAGATTCGCGACTTGATATTTTAGTAGAACATCGCGGTGGCTCGAAGACGATGAACGGGAATAGGGATTCCTCGTTAGAGGAAGCTCGGTAAACAAGGACAAGTATCCGACTTGCAATTTCTGAAAGAAATAACATCGAGTCCAAACGTGTTGACTTATTGACTATATACGACGAAGTCTCTTGTCGAGACCGTAACCGCTTTAATACAGCGCAGTTACGATACCGGGGGGCTCGGTATATATATATACCATAACTGTACACTCTAATGGAGATACACGATTGTGGAGATTGGACACGGTTTTGCCAGACCCGGACGAGTTACCCGACCTTCATCTCGCACCGCGGGAGAACAAAGAGCGCTTTCCCGCGTTCGACACGAGCCATTTAACAACGAGACAAGCTCGTTACAAACATCCAAAAAGTTTCGTTTTCGTATCGAAAAAGATCTTTTTGCGATGCGATAGACAAAGCAAATTTTTACATTCAGATCTCTTCGTTATAGATTTCGAAATCTTATTTGATCTCGTAAATGATTCGCATCAAATATATATATTTGCGCATCGTAAAGCTTCGAAAAAAACGCTGTGTCAATATTCAAAAATATTGTTTCAATATTCAAAAATATTTTAAAAAATCATATGGTTTAACGAGAATAAAATACCCGACATCAGGATATCTACGTTCGTGTGTAACCGCCAAAACGGTTAAAATTATGGAATAATTAATATTTATAAATACTGTGGGATAAAATATATAGGAAAGGCGAAAAATGCTTAACGTTTTTCTTAAACAACATTTTCCACAATAAAAGATAAGATAGAATCTGTAATTTTTCTCATCCGCTCGTAAAAAGTTCTACGATCTTACAAGTTATTGCGGAAAAAGCGCTCTCTCGAAAACAGGATGGCGAACCGGGAATCATCGCAAAGTGCGAGAAGTCGCACGGTCGCTACCGACACGCAGCCCACTCTCGGCCCCTTCAAGGTCGTCCAAGGTCGTTCCCGAGACGAACAAGGTTCTTAGACTCTCGAGAAACTTGACTCGTAAACGCGAACTCGTCCCTCCCCCTCCGCCGCGGTTGAAAAGAAGGCGAGCGGATGTGTTGCAGAAAACGCGAAGGTCTGCATTATTACTTTCCTTTATCTTCTCTTCTCCTATCGCGCGACTGCAGTTGCATATCCCGTGCAACTTCTTTTTGCCTCCTGGGCACATCCCGTTTACTTGTTCCCTTTTTATCCCATCGACAGATACACAAGCATAACGATGGTAAAATCGAGAGATCGGTCTCAATCTGCTTCTTTGTCGCTTCGCCCTATCATTTATTTTCTTCGGTTCCTTTCAGCCTTGTTTTTCGCGAGATTGCCTTGTTTCCGAGATTCTTGTGTCAGTATACTCTTTAAAATATGCTTTATTTAAAAGCCTATGCGAATCAGACGGAACTTAATATTTTAATTGCAGCTTTTCTTATCAAAAGTCAGTGACGTAAATTTATGTATGATAATCAATTGTGATAACTGAATCTTGAGGGTCAAAGATCTTCGAAAATACGAGTTCATAAAGAAAATGCAATTTGGTACAGACAGGAAAATCAAACGAATTAGCTTTCGCGAAAAAAATTTTTTCAATAAATAATTATCGAGTTTTTTAAGCCTTAGCTGATTTCTCTTCGTGTTGTATTATATGCTCCTTGAAAATAGTCGGTAAATTAAGTCTCATCAGTCATCATTAGAAACAGTCGTTACAACTTTCTTCACAAGAAACAATTATATAGCTGATATCCACGCGTCTACGAAGATTTATGAATACAACCTGTGCTTAATGTTTTTCTACTTTTGCCTTCATTACGAGACTGATGAAGGGAGAATGTGGTTGAAGAACAATCTTCTTCTAGGAGCCTCCTAGGAATGACGATAAAATTTATTGCTTTCTACGTACCGAAGAACGTAGGAAGAACAATTGTAATAAACTACGTCGGGATAAATAATTCAATAAACTTAATACTCACGCTTCACGCCTGTTAATCAATAATTACTAGACTAATAATTAGAGTTTATGCTACACTGATCGTATTTAAATAGATGAAGTATACAAGCAAGCTGCAACCCTTGTTACAAGAACTCGAATAAACTGGAAATCCACAAGTTATTACAGTCGTTTTGTTACAAGCAACAAGAAATACAATTTATTTTTTTTTCCTAAAGCAAAAGTTTCTTGACATCATAAATCGCGCTTGATATTCTTCGTAATAGCAATTAAGGATTTACTTATCACGATCATCTTTTCAATTCTCCATAGAATTGTTCTCAGCCGCGACTATGAATCATTTTAATCTCTCTCTTTTACGATCTCATTTACTCGTTTACAAACGAGCCATTCGGCAGTAATTCTTCATCAACATCTTTACGATGTCGATTTTTGCGATCGTAAACACTAAAAGTTTCTATATCTTATTGAAACATTATAAGAAAGATATTATTTCTCAACGTTTTTTTATCTATCAGAAGAAAAGACGTTCACGCGCGAGAGAAAAATGCCAAGATAAAGTAAGGTGCGTCGGTGGCGAGCGGAGGAGGAAAGAATGTGTACTTATTTACCACCGCTCTCTACAATGTTTTATTATAAGAGCATCTTTATATAAAACCATGCCCATCGTAGAGACGCGTGTCATCGCCCGGGAATCGATTAGGCGGATTTCGTGCGGAGAGGAGAAACAGTGGTCTGCGGTCTACCATGACAGAAGAGTTGCAACCAGCTGCGTCAAACGTGACGGAATTCAATGTGACGGCTTGCGACTTAATGTTAAAGGCTCGAGCAAATCATTGGATCCCGCTGTGTCGGAGGGCAAGGGAGGGAAGAAGGATCGCCAAGTCTCGGGGATGGTTAACGGATGAAATCGACGGAACCGTGAAATTCAAAACGACAGCGAGCGCGAAGCGAAATAATGCATCCGAGATATCGCATAAATAGCGAATGACCGACAGAAATTAATTTATATATGTATTATGTATGTATATAAGGTGTATTATCATATCTGTATCATATAAATCTTCAATGTTTTTTTCAACACTGTCGCAAAACATGTCTTTGTCGATAATCGAACAATTTCTCGAATACAAACATTGATAAATTAGTTGGGCGTTTCGCCATTTAATTCAATTAAACATCATTATATTGTTATAACTGAATTAGTGCTATTATTAAATGACCGATGTGATTCGTTTAATAGATGAGTATCTCGCGAATTAATCCGCGAGCGGAAGGCGCGTCAGAAATAAAGCAATCACTCGAGAGATTGCGACTCCACCGGTTACACTGATAACCGTCTCCGCGCGCAAATAATCACACGCATCGACGTAAATATCGCGAGCATTAATTTACGTAACAATAGCATATATATATACAGTGCGCAAAACACGGAGACGCGCTACGTGAATTTCGCGCGCGCATTTTCATTAATCAAACCGCGTAATTTACAGACTCGTAATCCGCGGGGCGGTCATCGGAGGGCGCAGAAACAGATAACTAAATATTTTTTTCGCGTTTGTCAGCCGGCGGCAAGCCGGCCCGACGGAATATCGCGCGGGAATCGGGCATTACAAATGAGCGTTTCCTTTCGCGAAGCGGAGAGGCCGCCATAAAGCGACTCGGATGAAGCGGGAGAGAGCGTGCACGGCCTTCCGGGGGCCGTGATAGAGCGTAACCAAGTTATTGCAGCATTTTACCCGGAGTAGCGCTCTTACATACGATGCCGCGCGACGTTTTACTGGAGTATTTGCCGCTGCTACTTGGCCGGCCACTCGTGTGCCAAAGCGTTGCAAACCGCGCAGAATCGCTGAATAACAGAGTGCACCCGAGAGTTTACTTTGCTCGTCATGTATTACGTAATGTCAGAAGTAGCGAGGATACGTCGTAGTGGACAAGGTGGATTATGGAATCTTGTCGGAGGTTCCCGAACAGGTTTGCCTCAAGTCCTTTTCTCTTTCGTGTTTTTGATCCTATGTAAATATTAAGTTCTCCTCGAACGAGGAGGATCTTGGACCAACTAAAACTACGATCCCATAGACAGCAATAATTTTTAAGAATGTCGATAGTACGTTGACGCGAAACGAACGTTTCTTCCGAGATCGATCTCGTGGAATATTCATAGCTACGTTTTCCTCGCGATAATCCAACGCGCAATTTGCTACAAAGTAGATCACGAAACGTATCAGCGGTGAGTCATAAATCCTATAAAAAGCCGCAGGATGCAACGAGTTGCAGGACACGCGCTATCGGTAGCATCTGAAACGGAAGTCCCGCTGCCGTCCTCACGGCTACTGACAATAACTCTATTGAACGCTCTCGCGAAAAATGCACCTCTGCCCAGTGTACCAAGAACACAATCTAAGCGATTGGCGAACGCTCTCGCTAAAACTCCGCATTCATCACTCGCGTTGGCAACGCGGTGGATAAGAGGATATCGCGTTCCTCCTTTGAATCGAACGAGCAACAGCTCCTTTCGCGGAAGAGGCGACTGTCTCTATAGCTTTGTATAACCGATTTCCGCAACACATCGTCCTTAACTCTTTGCTTAGTCGCCGCGACGACGACGACTACGACGATGGCCGCGGCGGTGGCGATCGCCATTTCGTGCCGACTACCTTTTAAGGTAGGAAGCTCTCGTCCGAGTCATTTTCATGCTCGGTTTATGCTACCTACCTACCTGCACATAGCAACGCGATCGTCCGTATCTAAAACGCTGCCGCAACGACCCTTCTCTCTCGCAAGCAAGATAGAACCTGCAAGTCTCAAGTTGCTACCGCATCTTGGCCGCATCTATAAATAGACCCGTTCCGGCGGTAGACTGCGTGACCTTGGTGAGAAATCACTTTTAGAACCAGCGTAGAAAAGCGAGTGCTCCGACGGAGGGAAAGGAAGAGGAAAGAGGGATAAGAACATCGTGCGTGAAAATGAGACGAGGAAGATGGTCTTGCGATGAAGAAGAGAGAAGGAATACCAGAAGTGAGGCCGCGCCGTTCTTACGAGCCTCTGTTATTACGTACTACGTATAATGAGATCCTCAATGCATGTCACACACTTTTCCGAGCCTCGGGAGAGACTTTAGAGTTAACGTTAGTGCCAACGAATCGCGCGGAATGCGGAGCAATTATCGTCTAGTTTCAACGCGGCGACCTTATCTTGGGTGGAGTTTATTTATATTGCAAGCAAACGACTCTCGCGTACGTACGTACATATGTATGAATAAACCTGACCGGACAGAGTACGCCGGAGATAATAACGGAGTCGCGATGAAATTGCCACGAAGGCGGATTTATCGGGCTTTGAGGAGTCTCGATTGGATACGTGGCTCTCGGTCGTTTACCGAAGGATAAGCTAGCGGAAAGATAATCAATTATTTCTACTCAACTAGGTTCGGAGATTGCAAACAATTTACATACGTCCATGCGAGCGAACGTATGACCATCTCTCTCGAATGTACCATTGTGTATATAAAATCAATTTTTTTTTTTTTTTTAATATTGTACGACGATGAGAAATTGGTAAATGGAAAAGGCGCGATAATCACGCGAAATAATTCAACCGGTATTGTTTATTCTCGTCATATACGGCGCAGTTATTTTCATCATCGATGAAGTGAAGACTATAAGTACATGGGACGTGCAATTTCTCGCGGACGTATAATAATTACGCCGATATACGATACGCGGCTACGTTACTTGGCAGACGCGACGAGATAAGAGCGGATATGCTAAACTCGAGAATGCCGTATAGCGGGAGAAAACTTGTTGAACGGTCGTCGCCCCGTGTCCGATGGATCGATCTTCGGTGTTTATTGCGTGCAGCGAGGCGCTACGAGGGGACAAAATGTGAGAATGATGGGGACAGAGCGGAAGTCGTTGAGAAGATTAGTACGCGAAATAATTGCAATGAAAGTAGATAAGGACGACGATTTAAAGTCTTCATCGTACCCGCGGAGAATAACATAACGAAAAAAAAAGGAGAGAGATAATCTCAAATACCGCTCAAATAAAGAGAGAGAGAGAGAAAGAGATGTCGGTTCATCGTCGAAACGAGAAATCCTCCTCGGGGGAGGATGATCGCGGGGAAAATAATGAGGTATCCCATCTTCCGCGTCCTTCGCGGTCGCCTCCTCCCCTCGTGACTCTCGTCGTTCCTCCCCCGATCCGGCAAATACGGGAATCTTCCTTTTCCTCTCAACGAACGTAATAACTAAGCGCCTCGCGCTCGCCGCAACCGGAATAATCCACCTGGTCGGCGAACGAGCAGGACTCCTCCAGGATTCGCGGCGACTATCGGTGCTCCGAGCGCGATATTGCTATGATTTGCACGGTTGCTGTTTCATAAGTTTAGACACGGTTGTCGGTAGCCTTTCGCTTATCTCGGTAAATTACGGTCTAATGAGTAATAACCATAATTATCGGCGGATCTAATCTTTCAAGAAGGATTAAACATACCGAGCTCTTCGTCGGTTAGAAATCACGGGCGCCTAGAAGAGGCAATTGCGAATATTTTTTTCCGAATCTTTCATTTCTTCTCGCACCACGTTGTTGTTAGCCGCGCGTTGTGCCAACAATCGCGCGCGCGCGAGTCCTTGACCGACCCTGAACCCAGAAGAGTGGAAAGCCGCCTGGTATCCCATTGGCTGCCGCACGCGAGAGTCGATGCCTCTCGAACGGACGAGCTAAAATATAGTGATTACGAGTGCGGGGGTGGATGTGGGAGGACGAGGCGGAGGAGGAAACTTATGCGAGGGAACTAAAAAATCCGTGAGGAACGACTAGAACGCTGAAGGGATCGGCGGGAATATCTAAATGGGTTGTTCCTTTTGCCGGCGGTCTTCGTCGGCTCGAAGTGCATTTCCGTATGATGGACGAAGAGGATTGATGATAAGTCGCGGGACTATGCAAATGCGATAATCTAATATTCAAGAGAAAATACGCTTTCAATTCCGATTTCAATATATTTTAAAAACCTCCAGTTTTTTAATATTATAAATATTCAAAAATATTAATATTATATATAACTACATATATATAAAATATAAAATACTACATATAAAATATAACTACAGTATCTCACTTATTGTTAGCCTCTCTTTCTTTTCGACCTGACTGGCATGGATGACCCTATCAGTAACAACGTTACCGCCGGCATAGCTCTTACTTAGATTCATTAGAGTATTCAAATCTGCTTACTTGGCAAATGCCTTCGTTGCAAAATATTTTCTTCAAAGTTTATTGTTGCCATATATACATATAGTTACATATTATTAATAAATGTTAATTACTCATCAATGATATAAATAATATAAAATTAAACAAATCTTAGAAAGAGTAGCTCTTTTTAAAGCAGCGACAAGTATCTTCATAAAAGAAAATAAGTCACAAATGGAGTGCAGCAAATAAAGAATGATGGTTTGGCATGTTTCGTTTAAATCGATTATTTAGACTAATGATTTATAATGGTCACAAATACGCAAGCGCATTTATGTGTCGCTTAATGCAGATGTTAAGGTGCTTTTACATGGCAGCGTCAAGCGTCGAGCGTCGAGCGTTAAGCGTCTGCGCAGAATATTGTTGCCCAGAATTATATTTATTTCATTTATTTTATTATATAATAGATGTGTGTGTGTGTTATGATTATTATTAATCAAAGAGATATATTATAAAACGTTAGTAATATGGCAGTGTAAATTAAAATAAAATTAAAATACAAATGCAGCAAGAAATTTTTGATGGTTGAAATATTCAAATAAATAAGACACAAAAAGAGATTCACAAATGACAAAAGGACACAGTTTGAAAAACTATTGTTAAAAGTAGGAAATGATTTAAAGGAGC